>NC_056725.1:957650045-957900045 GCF_019279795.1 Protopterus annectens
CACCACTGCCTATGGAGGTGCAAATTCAGCTAATATTCTGCACATATGTTCATTTTTTTATTATTGAGGAAATGGATGGCTATGGTTCTTTCCTACCTCCCTCCTGCACATCCCTGCCCTCCTTTCACTTTGTTCTTCCCCGTGCTTGCTCCCCATTTTACCACTGTCCTTTGTTTAAAGCATTATTGCATGATGGTGTGCACTGTACAACAATGTACAACAGCACGAATTGCAAAAAAAGTTAAAAGTATTAGATAAAGCTGTAGTCATGATAAACCATAGCTATATATTTCCTTAGAGTGTGGCAACCAGTTGGATTGTGTGTAGTGAAGGAACACGCAAACTTAAGCCACATTGCTAAAGTCAAACAGATTGTACTGAGTCTCTAAAATATACCTGCTAATTAACTGACTCTGTGGCAGTAGGTGTTCATGCATTGTTGTTGGAGGCAGATGTTACTGGGTTCAAAGATGGGTGAAGGTTGTACTTTTACTAGTGTCTATGATAGTTTTAATATATTGCTGCCATGCAATGTTGCTTCACAATGCTATATACAGGTATTATTCATCATTGCTTAGCAATGGTGCATGGTCTGCACTATCACGCATTAATGGTTTATAAAAAAGAAATGGAAAAGGAAGGACAGTGGTGATATGTGGAGCAAGCATGGGGGAGTACAAAGGGAAATCCTTGCTAAACTGTGACAGTTACTATTGATTTTATAAAATACATGTGGTATTAAGTGACTCTGTGGCACTATCTATTTAGGCTTTGATCCATTCCTTTTTTGGGCTAGAAAGGAATGGGTTTGAATCCAGGTGTGTGTGTATATATATATATATATATATATATATATATATATATATATATATATATATATATATATATATATATATATGCTATTTGGACAGTTCATTCTAATGTACAACATATTTTATGGGTGCCCCCATTATGTATGCTTTGGGTCTTGCTGAAAGGGGATGACAGGTATATTTGAGTTTCATTGTAACACAGATCTATGCCACATTTTATACCCCTATTTCTGTTTACATATCATACCTCTCAACTTTGCAGATTTTTGCAGAATGCCCAGATTTGGGCCTCATGTCTGTTTTTCACATACTTGAGGTTTTCTGGCAAATTACTGGTAAATTATTACACATTGCAGTTAGAAAGTAATGACAGACATTTGAATGTCAAACTTCATATCCTTCAGAAAATTCATGCTAATGCAAAACCTGTTATTCTATCAACTTTCTAACGTTGTAAGAGCAATATTTAAAAACCGTCCCTATTGTTGGTCCTTCGTCCCACTTTTATTTAGGGCTTTGTCCGGATTTCTTGCTATAAGAGGTTGAGAGGTATGTTACATATCTTTGCATTATGCTGGCCTTTATAAAGAAATGCTGCGCAGAATCAGTACTATCTATGTAGTCCTGATGGTGACTGGGGAACTTTGCGAAAATCCACGGACCCTTGGTGCTTTGACTTACATGGAATTTCTATCCACATTAGTTTGAAAGATTTTGCAGCCAGCCTCATTAATATGCATTGCACAATGTTGCATAATGAGCACCATTGCTGTAGCAGGTACACTCTGTGTAGGATCTGTGTGAAGCCTACACAGAGGTTATTGAATTCTGGGGGTATACTAACATCAAAACTGCTTTTTCTCATATAGGCATATAATTCTAAATGTATTTATTGAATAGTTATAGTTTGCCAACATCATGAATATCTGTTGATTCTGTCAGCTAAAACTAAACATAAATAATGTTTTAAAACACACTTTGTAAAGTGCACACTGTATAAGATAAAGTATATAACCCCTTGTATATGTGAATAACTGAAAATAGTATCCCCTTATAAACAGTGTTAAAAACATATACTCAAATATTTTAAATACACATTTCCAGGTATCCCAATGCATTGCAGATGGCCAATTATGACTGCTCAATGAATAAATTTACTATTATATGCCTGTACAATGAAAAGCAGTTCCGATGTTTAGTATTCGATTAAAAAACATTCAAAGAATGTTTCCTTCAATGATTATCCATAAACTCAAATTACATGCATGTTATGATTATATTTATGTTTAGATATGTCTTATAAATGTCTCATATTATGAATGGACACCAGTCAACAATTGTATATTAAAATTCTAAATCATTGTAAGGTGGCTTTTCACATCTTTGTTGTAACTTGAAATAATGGATGCAAAAAATTTACAGTTTCTTAAAAAATAAATCAATGTTCTAAATTCAGGATTTATACATGAAAACCTGAACTGCCGACTCTGTCGTTTTAACATGCCATATAACCCATGTCTAAAAATGTTGTACTATCTGTAAATTCACTTTCCTTAGAAATCAGTCAGCACCCTAAATAAAGTACTGAGTCCATTTTCACAAGTAAACAATAAAACTTACAATTCTGTCCAAATATCTGGTGGTTTGAATACCCTAGTTCAGAGAATTCTTGCTATGTGGCACAGTTGCAAAGAGTGTAATACTGTATGAATTCAAGCCTTCTGGAAGTAGCTGGAAATGAATTTTGTGACACAGTGAGATCTACATGACCAAAGCAAGTTACTTCTGTACGGATTGACATCCTCTACAGTGTGGACAATATACTACATGTTTATTACAACATCTTATTGATTCAAAGGGTCATATGCACTTACTAGGTTATTCATCTGTGAGGCTCTTAAAAAGCCCGGCCTTAACATTCCTATAGTAGTTTTTAGCCTTAATACTTTATATATGAATAATCCAGAGACGGGATGAACAATATGTTGGGATGTTTGCATGTTTCCCCTAACCATGTGGGACAGGAATGCAAAATTGGAGGTGAATTTGCAGGTTACTCCTCCTGAAATTGCATTTGAAGAGAGTAAGAGAAGCAGTTTCACTGGGAATGAGAATTACTAGTAAAGGAGATATCGAAACCTAGAATCCTTTCCTCAGACTGGTAATTCAATGGTAAAAGTTCAGCCTGCACAGACAGAAACATTATCTGTGCAGTAAATCAAAACTTATTTAAACTGGTGATGTCCATTACAGATACAAATGGCTTTAAGGGAACAGAGGTCCAAGCAGCAGAAATAAAAATTTTCCATGATGGTTCTTTTAGCTCTCATTTTTTATACAAAATATAGATAACACAAAAGATACATAAGTTGAAGCATGCTTCTTTGTTGGCGTTTTTTTAAGCACATCTGGCTGAAGAGTGTTATTTTGTTACTGGCCAGTATGCACATTTGAATATTTTCAGCTTTTCTGTGTTATAAATTGCCTGTTTTTGCATGGTACTGCTCATAGCATAGCCATGTTTAACTATGCACTGTATAGGTGCAAATATCTTGAACCCTGTTCTTGACTATATCACCTAACCTCTCCAAACCACTATTGGTTTGGATGATTAACAACAGCTGCAACTAATTGTTGGGATGATTATTAACATCTGTAGTATGAACAGCTGCCCACAGTTCCACAATGAGTGGCGCTGCACATGACTGGTTTGCATAGTAACATCAAAAGAAAAAAACACATCTTTTCTCCATTTGCAGAATTAGTTTGTAGTTGCTCCACACTGTTATTAGCAGTTATTAGTTGCTCTGCATATTGCAGGGTTATTTGTAACTTAGCACAGCTGTTTTTTTTTTCTCCACAGTAAAATCAGATAACTATCTCATTTAAGTAAATATAGTACTTTTTGTATTTCAAACAAATTCTCCAATCACTGGACTAATAGGGAAGGTCAGCCTGTTTGTCCTCCTTCATTTGTTGGCCTCATAGTCCATGGTATTCTTAGGCAGCACAACAGGTGACTGATGCTCACAGATAAGGAACTTTTACTTAGTGCAAGACATTCTCTTTGTGAGAGATGTAAGTATTTAACAAACATGGAGCTGAAACTCTCACAAAAAGATGCAGACTGTGTGCATCACACACTTCCAAAACACTCTACACCAACCACCACTGCAATGGCTTACTTTAGGGCTGTAAACAGGTCCTTGCTAAAGCCTCCTAGATTCATGAAGACTAGGTCCCTGAAAATCTACCATCACATAGCCTTCTAGGACACTTCCATCACAATTCTCCAGGATTTAAATCCTCTCAGATTCAGTACACTGGACCACTCTACAAATAAAAACATTTTAGTGATTGGCGACTGCATGGTCAGACTACACTGATTCTCCTCTCACTAGGATGAATAAAGACAGGGTGACAGTGAGTTGTCTTTCAGGTAACATCTCAACGTCCCCAAGTCACTTTCCATTGGCAAATATGGCAATGACATGGCATTGGTCTATGTGGGTGTGAATGCCTTGGCATGCAAATGCCTGAGTGAAATGCAGAGAGTCATGACAGAGCTATCCATTTGTGTTACAGATGCAGAGTAGTTTCTGATGCTGATCAGAATCTTTTCTTCACCAAGAATGGTGCCTAAGTAGAAAGAAAATACAATTGGCTTTAACAATTGTTTAAATAGTTGATGTAATTTCAGGGGCATCCAGTATGTGTCAGCATGGAATGAGATGTATAACAGTCCTATTTGTTTTGCCAAAGATGGTTTGCACCTCACATTCCAAGGCTCATGTGTATGGCTAAAGCCTTTACTGCCCCCATACTGTATTTTTAGGTAGAGACCAACTAATGCACATTCCAATGTAACTAACATATCAAATCCAGAACAGGATCACATTAAGGTGTCTGCTCAATGCCAGAAGTCTCAAAAACAAAAAGCCTGACTTTGAGACTCATCTGTATTTAGAACACATCTATGTCTGTATAATTACTGAACCTTAGTTTAAATTTTCATAAAGCACTCCCTTCATACTTGGAGTTTGCTCCTCTCATGCCTTCAGTCCTGATGGGTACTATGATACCTTTATCATATTTGCTTGGACCATATCAACTCCAGACAGATTCCAAGGTAACCACAAATAAAGCTCATTGAGCTCTAAAATTATAATAAACAAAAGCAGCTATTAGTGGAAAGCTTGTTATGGGATACCCCTATGTCCCTTGATAATAATGTAAGTTGCACAGGTTAAGACAGCACTGTCCAAGGCCAAGAATACAGCTTTTATGGGACCTGACAGTATCCCTGGCTGTGTTCTACATGAACTACAGAGTGAGCTGGCACCTCACTTGTGTGCCCTGTTCAATCACAGCCTCACCTCAGGCTTTGTCCCTACTGAATGGCGCACTGCTACAGTCATCCCTTTCTACAAAGGAGGAGTGACTACAGGCCCTGGGAACTATTGCCCCATTAGCCTGACCAGTCTGATATGTAAAGCTATGGAACACATCTTCATGGACCTAATAAACAAGGATATAAGGAATCTCCAAAATCTGGATCCTACATAGTTTGGTTTTGCGAAGGGTAGATCATGCCTTCTCACCTTGGTTGACTTCTTTGAGTCAGGCACCAGAGCTGTGGATGAAGGTAAGGTGGTTCATACAGCCTACCTTAATCTGCCCAAGGCCTTTGATACCATTCCCCACTCAGGAATCATAGAAAAAATTACTAATCTAGGCATCGATCCCTATATCACAAGGTGGGTTGCAAACTGGCTCATAGATAGAACTCACAGTGTGAAAGTAGCTGTCTCCAAGTCAGACTGCCCACAGGTTTTGGTACTGGGTCCGCTCCTGTTTGGTATCTACTTCTCTGAAGTCCAGGCCAACACGAAGGGACTCTGGCTGACAAAGTTTGCAAATGATTGCAAGTTGGGAGCTATTATTAACTCCCCAAGTGATGCTGACATCCTACAGAAAGGCCTCAATGAGACCAACGACTGGTGTCAGAAGCACGGCCTTAAGCTCAATGCCAGAAAATGTGTCTTCATCCCCTTTGGGAAAAACATGGTTCCCTTGAATTACCACATTGATGGTAGTCCACTAAACACAGAAGGCGTTATAACAGATTTGACAACACAGGTTGACAGCAACCTCTATTTTGATCACCACGTTGCCACTGTGGTCAGAAAGTCCTTCTATGTGGCATATCTCATTACTAAGGATTTTGCATCCAGGAAGAAAGATGTCATTGTCTCCCTCTACTCTTCCCTCATTAGGCCAATCATCGAGTACAATGCCCCATTTGGCATGTACCTCACTAGACACCTGCAACAACTGGAGAGGCCACAAAAGTACCTCACAAAGAGGATCCTAGGCCATAAACACTTGTCCTATATGGACAGACTCAAAAAACTCCACCTATTCTCTGTCTTATATTGCCTACTTAGAGGTGATCTCTGCTTGACTTACAAAGCCATGTCTGACCCAGCTCTGTTAGAAATGCTACATCTAAAGGAAACGCAATCCATCTGCACCACACTTTCCAGATTCCTCAACCTCATTACCATAATCAACACTACATGCTGGAGGGACAGGTTCATAACCCAGAGACTGCCCATGCTATGGAATAGACTTCCCATACATATCAAGCAGAGCACCTCACTGGCCCTCTTCAAGAGAAATCTTGATGAATGGATGGGAAATAGAAAATTCACCCCAGGATCACTTCAGTGGCTCTACTCGACAGAGGCACTGGGAACTAAGGTTGGGTGACACAATGCCAGGGTAATCCTATGGGCTAGGCTTGTAAAGGCTCCAGGGCCATTAGCCTAGTACACAACTATGAACCTATGAACCTATAATAGCAATCAGTAAGTCATTCTCCTTGCACAGCTGATTGCCAAGGAAAGATTTTATGGATCCATTTAAGTTATTGTCACTTTTTATTCAACATTGATTACCCCAATTACTTAATATGGTGTCTCCTTTGGGATGTATCTCACTACATATATCAAGCAACTAGAAAGACTCCAGAGATTCCCCAGTAAGATCACTGGCATGAAAGCTCTAAGCTACCAGAAAACACTGCAAATTCCATCTTTTTATTCAGTATCACACAAAAATTAAATGGAAAGCTGTGCCTTACCTTCCAAGCCATTAGGGACCCAGTGTTCCTGGATTTTTTGTATCCCCACAAATTGAATAGTCACACAAATACTAGAACAAGGCAAGTTAAATTGTCACCATCAGGTAAATAAAACAAAGTGAAGAGCTAGGTTCATTACACAGTATCCTTTCCACTCCTGGAATAGATTCCCAAGTGCAAATTATAATTAGTGTGATACATGATCTTCCTTCAAACAGAAACTGCACAATTGGAAGGTTATTCTTAAACTGACACCTGGCTTGATTGGTCTGACCCTCCTCAAGCCAGGAAGTTCAGTCTGCAGGTGGATACTGTCATGGAGTAAATGAATGCAAGACTCAATAGTCTTGTATTTCCTATGGTCCCATATGATCCTATGATCCTATATAAATTAAAAAAAAAATAACTCAGTGCAAAATTCAACTAGAATTTTGTAGCAGGTGAGAAATGTTCTGCAAAGTTTATTAATGTCAAGCAAGATGTGAAAGGGAAAGTATGGAGGACCCAAGCTAAAGGCTGTGTCACGGAATTCCTGATATTTGGATTTTATGTATTAAGACCCAGGTGACTTATTGTCAAATGCAAATCAGATTTGCAATTTTGAACAACTAATGACTTCTAAACCTTTATGCATAAGTTAAGCTATACAGGAAAGTATCACCATTATCAAAATGCAGATATCAGACTTTCTGTAATACAAGTGAAAGTTTATTATAGCATTCTCAAGATGTCTGTTATATTAAGATACTGTTTATCTATTTTTCTTTTCTGTCATAGGATACCATTTCTTACATAAACATGTTAATTTCTTAAAGGTTTAACCAATTGAAAAACAAACCAGAAATGCCACACCTTTTTTTTCTTCTTGATGTCATCTTCATTCATGTTGATAAACTCAGTTTCTGGGAAGCAGCATGCTTGGTATGATTTCTCTCCCTTAGCTGTTTAGTGAAATGATTTAAAGTTGGACTGTTGGTTGCCACTTATTAAATGGCCTGCTTTATTAGTTAATTTGCTGAAGCAGCATGTAACGATGAAGTGCATTTCTCAAAGGTGAGTATTTGGTCTTCTCACTTCTGGTAAATTATCATTATTAGTAATAGTAGTAGTATTTTCTGGCAGCATTCTACCATCTGTTTTGCATCTTTGCATGCTATTTTAAACTTGACTTGGGAAGTAACAATTTCCAAGATCAGTACATTAAAAGGCTCTTTAGGCTAGCAGGAACTGAGAGCTCCAAAGTGCTCCACTTTATCAAGCGAATATATATTTATAAATTAGGTAATGCTTTACTGAGATAATGTGAAACACTAATCAGCTTAGGAGAGAGCAGTATGCAAAAAATACAGTTGTATCTGAAATTGTGAGTTCTCTCTGTGTAAATTGTGAGTTCTCTCTGTGTAAATTGTGAGTTCTCTCTGTCACCAGTTATTTGGTTTATTAATCACACTTCACTTATATTCGGTGTAGAAGTCTTAGCCTAGAGGGCTTCTCTGTGCCCAAAAGTCTTAGTCCTTTATCTCTGAAATTATTTCTGCTGAATAGTTGCATACTTGAGCTGCAACAACTTTATTACAAGCTGAGATAAGCTCAAACTTGCAGTGTTATAAGATAATCAAAAAACTAGTAAAAAACAAAACTGTAATCTTAAAATACCAAATCACAGAGGACAAACCACACTGGACAATTAATAAGGGTTAGTGCTTTCGTTTGCTAAGTTTAGCAAACTTCTTCAGACAAAGGAAATACTAAGTACATGAATTTAAATATGTTCACAAGTAATGACATAATTTCCTACTCACAAAAAACAAGCTTCAATTTAAAGTACCAAACCACTAACAAGCATAAAATCAAGCCCATCCATATCAAAAATCATACATAAAAATAATCAAAACATAAACAATAAAATAATACTGGACCAATATGAATAAAGAACATATACATATATTCTTAGAAAATGTATAAAAGATAAAACACATATCTCTCCTAACAAATATTAATAAATGGAAGCAAATACGTCAATGTAATCATAAATAAAACAAAAATTAAGCCTTAACGCATTAAGGACTTCAGTTTCAAAATACTTTTAATCGAAACTGAGTCATTTAACCCTGGAAAGGTTAAAGCATTAAGCTTAAGTTGCCAAATAAGCTCCTTCTCATCTAATTTCAAGTCTTTGGGTCCACCTCTGATGTTGTCACATATTTTCCCAATAACCAAAAATTTAAACTCATGGCCAGGAAAGGTATGCCTGGCCAAAGCATTATTCAAATTCTTTTTATCAATTGCATACAGGTGTTCATAAATTCTACTTTTAAGGGGTCTTTCTGTTTTGCCCACATAAAAAGCAGGGCATTTTGAAGATGAACTTATGTAAACAACTCCCCTTGTATTACAATTGAATTTACCTTTAATATCATATTTTTTGTTATTAATAACAAAAGAAGTGACAACATTAACATATTTGCAGCAGTGGCAAGCTTCACATTTAAACATGCCACAATGTGGTAAGTGGCATCTTGGAATGCCATTCTCAAGGATACCTTTCAGGTTCCTACCTTTTCTAAAAACCACAAAAGGAGAATCTCCCACATAATTTCTAATGGATGCATCATCAAAAAGAAAAAAACATATTTTTATAAATAATTGATTTCAATAAAGGAGCATCAATAGAAAAAGTGGTGATAAAACTTAATCTAGCTATGTCAGTCTCAGGTAAAAAACCTGAACGGCTAGTGTCAGTTGCATTCACATTGGAACCATATGTTAATACATTATTATCAACCTCACCTAAATCAGTATAAATATTTAGCTGTTTAACATCTGTTTCCATGGTAATGAAAGCATCATTAACAGTTAATAAAGGTTTATAAAAACCTTTTGATCTTTTTAAGGAAACTTCGCCAATAACGTCTTCCACTAACTTGACAGGGTAACCACGCTTAATAAAAATTTCCTTCAATAAATCACACTCATCACTGAAGTCACATTCCAAGGAAACCATCCTTGCAGCCCATACAAGTTGGCCCTTAATGACTCCCTTCTTCTGGAAGAAAGGGTGACAACTAGAAAAATGAAGGAATGCATTTGAATAGGTGGTTTTCCTAAAAATTTTAGAAGTGTACCTGTTCAAACAATAATTTTTGGTTAAGTCCACATCCAATAAGGAAATTCTATCAGTGTTAAATTCCCATGTAATGTGTTTAATTTAATTTAATGTGGTAAATTTAGTAATGTGTTTAACAAATAGTTTAGCTGAAGATGTATCCCCTCACCAGAGTATAAAAATGTCATCCAGGTAATGGGTGTACCATGCAGCCTTCTCCTGGAAGATTACATCCTTAAAAAGGAATTTCTTCTCCCAGAAAACCATAACTGTGTTGGCAAATGTGGCTCCACAGGGAGTGCCCATGGCAACACCCAATTTCTGCAAGTAATAATCATTATTAAATAAAAATAGTTGTTATTCAAGACCAACTCTAGCAGGTAGATCACCAAATCAATACATGAACCATCAACACATTTCTCAAGTAAGAAATCCCTAATCCACTCATATCCAATATCTTGTGGTATGGTATATAGATCATGGACATCAATTGTGAGGAAGTTAAGGTTCTCTGAAAAAGTCATTTATGGCTCCTAAGAATGCCCATGAATCTCTAAAAATCTGAGATTCATTTTCCAGGGCATTCTTGAGCTTAGTATCAACAAATTTAGCACAGCCATAAGTAATGGATTGCCTTCCATCAATGATTGGACGAAAAGGGGGGGTCATTCAAGTCTTTATGGATTTTGGGCAAGCCAAATAAGGTAGGGGTCAATGGATGTGAAATAGACAAAAAAATTAAACAAATCAACATCAATGCATCCATCAATGCATCCATCAATGAATAAATCATTAATAAAACCTTTGATGCATTGATATGCCCCATTAATTTCATTCAAAGATACTTTAAGATATGCTTCATTTGCCAAAAGAGTACAAATCCTGGTGTTATAATCCACATTGTCCATAAAATCCAAACCACCCCCCTTATCCGGCTTCATGACACAGATGTTAACAAACCTTAAGTCCTCTAAAACATCCCTTTCTGATCTAGACAAGTTAAATAATTCAGTGTTACTTGATCCCCTTTTATTTAAGATGGTTCTAAAGTCATTCTCACAAGTTTTTTCGAATAATAATAAAGAAGGATGTAACACACTGTTAAATACAATGGCAACCCTAAAATCCCTAGTGAGACTAGAATTATTCCCAAACAACAAATTCAAATTGAGTTTCCGAGTATAAACTTTCAAATCAATCAAAGTTCTTGCTAAATCACTTCTAATAGAAGGGACAAATGTTAGTCCCTTAGCAAGCACATCAATAAGCAAAGGGCTAGGGGTAAAGGTAGAGTAATTATATATCCTAAAGTCCTGCGTACTGTTAAAAAATATGTGAACAGATTCCTGTGGAACACTAATAAAACTGGGGCCATTGTCAGAGCTAGGGGAAGGAATTATCTCCTCCTTCTGTTCTGACCCTTCTTCCAAAATTGTCGCTGTGGGTTATTTTGTTGACCACCAGTGTTTGATTTCTTGTTGTTCCCCTGAAAACCCTGAGCTGAAGTTGAATTAACAGTATTGTTGTTATTGTTACTGTTATTAGTACTAGTACCAATGAGCCTATTTGCCAACCTCTCACTTCTTCTAATCGGCGATACATTATTAGGTGTAGTACAATTCATTAAACTCCCATTACTGTCAACATGCATAGAATTGCCACCAGAGTCAGGCAAAACTCTATTTAAACTTGTATTAGAATTCACATTCAAATTAGAAGGGGGCGGAGGATATGCTAAGCCTTTTCCTTAAGCTGACTCAGTTTTGATTAAAGGTATTTTGAAACTGAAGCCCTTAATGCATTAAGGCTTAATTTTTGTTTTATTTATGATTACATTGAAGTATTTGCCTCCATTTATTAACATTTGTTAGGAGATATATGTGTTTTATCTTTTATACATTTTCTAAGAATATATGTATATGTTCTTTATTCATATTTGTCCAGTATTATTTTATTGTTTATGTTTTGATTATTTTTATGTATGATTTTTGATATGGATGGGCTTGATTTTATGCTTGTTAGTGGTTTGGTACTTTAAATTGAGGCTTGTTTTTTGTGAGTAGGAAATGATGTCATTACTTGTGAACATATTTAAATTAATGTACTTACTATTTCCTTTGTCTGAAGAAGTTTGCTAAACTTAGTAAATGAAAGTGCTAACCCTTATTATTTCTTCAGTGTGGTTTGTCCTCTGTTATTTTAAGTTTGCAGTGTTATAAGATAATACTGCATTTTTTTTCTGTTTTATTGTTTCATTGAATATTGTGTTAAAAATAGTACTGCATTATCTGCTTATTTATTTATTTCTTCACTGAAAATTGTGAGTTCTCTCTGTGTCTGCTGTTAGTTGGTTTATTCTTCTCACTTCATTGATATTCGGTGTAGAAGTTTTAGCAAAGAGGGCTTCTCTGTTTCTTAAAGTCTTAGTCCCTTATCTCTGAAATTATTTCTGCTGTGCCTTAAAGTGTAAGTCCCTTATCTCTGATATTATTTCTGCTGAATAGTTGCATACTTGAGCTGCAACAACTTTATTACAAGCTGAGATAAGAACACACTTGCATGTTATAGGATAGTACTGCATTTTTTTCCTGTTTTATTCTTTCATTGAATATTCTGTTAAAACTAGTACTGCATTAGCTGCTTATTTATTTATTTCTTCACTGAAAATTGTGAGTTCTCTCTGTGTCTGCAGTTAGGTGGTTTATTATTCTCACGTCATTGATATTCTGTGCAGAAATCTTAGCCTAGAGGGCTTCTCTGTGCCTAGAAAGTCTTAGTCACTTATCTCTGAAATTATTTCTGCTGTGCCTCAAAGTCTTAGACTCTTATCTCTGAAATTATTTCTGCTGAATAGTTGCATACTTGAGCTGCAACAACTTTATTACAAATTGAGATAAATACAAACTTGCAGTGTTATAAGATAGTACTGCATTTTTTTCTGTTTTATTGTTTCATTGAATATTGTGTTAAAAATAGTACTGCATTTATCTGCTTATTTATTTCATTACTAAAAATTGTGAGTTCTTTCTGTGTCTGCATTTACTTGGTTTATTCTTCACATCTTCATTGATATCTGGTGTAGAAGTCTTAGCCTAGATGTCTTCTCTGTGCCTTAAAGTCTTAGTCCCTTATCTCTGAAAATATTTCTGCTGAATTGTTGCATACTTGAGCTGCAACAACTTTATTACAAGCTGAGATAAGTACAAACTTGCAGTGTTATAAGATAGTACTGCAATTTTTCTGTTTTATTGTTCCATTGAATAGTGTGTTAAAAATAGTACTGCATTTATCTGCTTATTTATTTCTTCACTGAAAATTGTGACTTCTCTCTGTGTCTGCAGTTAGTTGGTTTATTCTTCTCACTTCATTGATATTCAGTGTAGAAGTCTTAGCCTATTCAGCTTCTCTGTGCCTTAAAGTTTTAGTCCCTTATCTCTGAAATTATTTATACTGTGCCTTAAAGTCGTAGTCCCTTATCTCTGAAATTATTTCTGCTGAATAGTTGCATACTTGAGCTGCAACAACTTTTTTTACAAGCTGAGATAAGTACAAACTTGCAGTGTTATAAGATAGTACTGCATATTTTTCTGTTTTATTGTTTCATTGGATATTGTGTTAAAAATAGTACTGCAATTATCTGCTTATTTATTTCTTCACTGAAAATTGTGAGTTCTCTGTGTCTGCAGGTAGTTGGTTTATTCTTCTCACTACATTGATATTTGGTGTAGAAGTCTTAGCCTAGAGGCCTTCTCTGTGCTTAAAGTCTTAGTCCCTTATCTCTGAAATTATTTCTGCTGAATAGTTGCATACTTGAGCTACAAGAACTTTATTACAAGCTGAGATAAGTTCATACTTACAGTGTTATAAGATAATACTGCATTTTTTCTGTTTTATTGTTTCATTGAATATTGTGTTAAAAATAGTACTGCATTTATCTGCTTATTTATTTCTTCACTGAAAATTGTGAGTACTCTCAGTGTCTGCAGTTAGTTAGTTTATTCTTCTCACTTCTTTGATATTCGGTGTTGAAGTCTTAGCCTAGAGGGCTTCTCTGTGTCTTAAAGTCTTAGTCCCATATCTCTGAAATTATTTCTGCTGAATAGTTGCATACATGAGCTGCAACAACTTTATTACAAGTAAGATAAGTACAAACTTGCAGTGTAATAAGATAGTACTGCATTTTTTTCTGTTTCATTGTTTCATTGAATATTGTGTTAAAAATAATACTGCATTTATCTGCTTATTTATTTCTTCACTGAAAATTGTGAGTTCTCTCTGTGTCTGCAGTTAGTTGGTTTATTCTTCTCACTTCATTGATATTCAGTGTAGACGTCTTAGCATAGAGGGCTTCTCTGTGCCTTAAAGACTTATTCCCTTATCTCTGAAATTATTTCTGCTGAATAGTTGCATACTTGAGCTGCAACAACTTTATTACAAGCTGAGATAAGTACAAACTTGCAGTGTTATAATATAGTACTGGATGTTTTTTCTGTTTTATTGTTTCATTGAATATTGTGTTAAAAATAGAACTGCATTTATCTGCTTATTTATTTCTTCACTGAAAATTGTGACTTCTCTCTGTGTCTGCAGTTAGTTAGTTTATTCTTCTCACTTCATTGATATTCAGTGTAGAAATCGTAGCCTAGAGGGCTTCTCTGTGCTTTGAAGTCATAGTCCCTTAACTCTGAAATTATTTCTGCAGAATAGTTGCATGCTTGAGCTACAACAACTTTACTGCAAGCTGAAATATGTACAAACTTGCAGTGTTATAAGATAATACTGCATTTTTTTCTGTATTATTGTTTCATTGAATATTGTGTAAGAAATAGTACTGCATTTATCTGCTTATTTTTCACTGAAAACTGTAATTCTCACTGTGTCTGCAGTTAGTTCGTTTATTCTTCTCACTTCACTGATATTCAGTGTAGAAATCGTAGCCTAGAGGGCTTCTCTGTGCCTTAAAGTCTTAGTCCCTTATCTCTGAAATTATTTCTGCTGTGCCTTAAAGTCTTAGTCCCTTATCTCTGAAATTATTTCTGCTGAATAGTTGCATACTTGAGCTACAAGAACTTTATTACAAGCTGAGATAACTTCATACTTACAGTGTTATAAGATAATACTGCATTTTTTCTGTTTTATTGTTTCATTGAATATTGTGTTAAAAATAGTACTGCATTTATCTGCTTATTTATTTCTTCACTGAAAATTGTGAGTTCTCTCTGTGTCTGCTGTTAGTTAGTTTATTCTTTTCACTTCTTTGATATTCTGTGTTGAAGTCTTAGCCTAGAGGGCTTCTCCATGCCTTAAAGTCTTAGTCCCTTATCTCTGAAATTATTTCTGCTGTGCCTTAAAGTCTCAGTCCTTTATGTCTGAAATTATTTCTGCTGATTAGTTGCATGCTTGAGCTGCAACAACTTTATTACAAGCTGAGATAAGTACAAACTTGCAGTGTTATAAGATAGTACTGTATTTTTTGTTTTATTGTTTCATTGAATATTGTGTTAAAATACTACTGCATTTTTTCTGCTTATTTATTTCTTCACTGAAAATTATGAGTTCTCTCTGTCTGCAGTTAGTTGTTTTATTCTTCTCACTTCATTTATATTCTGTGTAGAAGTCTTAGCCTGGAGGGCGTCTATGTGCCTTAAAGTCTTAGTCTCCCTTATCTCTGAAATTATTTCTGCTGAATAGTTGCATACTTGAGCTGCAACAACTTTATTACAAGCTGAGATAAGTACAAACTTGCAGTGTTATAAGATAGTACTGCATTTTTTTCTGTTTTATTGTTTCATTGAATATTGTGTTAAAAATAGTACTGCAATTATCTGCTTATTTATTTCTTCACCGAAAATTGTGAGCTCTCTCTGTGTCAGCAGTTAGTTGGTTTATTCTTCAGACTTCATTGATATTCGGTGTAGAAGTCTTAGTCTAGAGAGCTTCTCTGTGCCATAAAGTCTTAGTCCCTTATCTCTGAAATTATTTTTGCTGTGCCTTAAAGCCTTAGTCCCTTATCTCTGAAATTATTTCTGCTGAATAGTAGCATACTTGAGCTGCAACAACTTTATTACAAGCTGAGATAAGTACAAACTTGCAGTGTTATAAGATAGTACTGCATTTTTTTCTGTTTTATGTTTCATTTAATATTGTGTTAAAAATAGTACTGCATTTATCTGCTTATTTATTTCTTCACTGAAAGTTGTGAGTTCTCTGTGTCTGCAGTTAGTTGGTTTATTCTTTTTACTTCATTGATATTCGGTGTAGAAGTCTTAGCCTAGAGGGCTTCTCTGTGCCTTAAAGTCTTAGTCCCTTATCTCTGAAATTATTTCTGTTGAACAGTTGCATAGTTGAGCTGCAATAAGTACAAACTTGCAGTGTTATAAGATAGTACTGTATTTTTTTTTCTGTTTTATTGTTTCATTGAATATTGTGTTAAAAATAGTACTGCATTTACCTGCTTATTATTTCTTCAATGAAAATTGTGAGCTGTCTCTGTGTCTGCAGTTTGTTTTCCCCACCCACCCTACCTGTTCTTGTTTTGGTATTAATCTTGGTGTCTTTGGAATTGACCGCCCTTCCTGTAAATTTGTGTTTGAACACTCCTTCTGGGCCCATTTCATTTGCTCACTCACCCAAGTACAGTGAGGTCATATTTTGATTTCAGACACTCCTACCATTCCCATCTTTTCACCCCTGACCCAGGTCTATCCTAGTCTAGTCTCATTAGCTCATCCTGAGTAATACAGAGAGAACATCTGAGTAGGCATACCCACTTAGTTCCTGAACTTGTCTGATTGAAGACTGCTGAAACAGGGCTCAGTTCTGTGTTGTTTTACTGGTTAATTGGGTAATTTGTTTAAATCAGTTTGCTTGTTTTTCCATTGTTATATATAAAAAAATTGCATTTTACCTGCTTTTATGGTATTTGTGTTTCTTTTTACTTTATTACTTTATTTTGCTTTTGTCCCTTTTTAAAATTACTCAATTGTGTTTATTCTGCTGCATTTATTACTGCTTGGTAGTAGCCTGATTAAATTGTAACTGTTATTCTATGTCTTTTGGTTAAAGCACTTGAGCTTCAGACCAGTTGTTTTACATTAAGAAGGTTTGTGGTCTAGTTTCTGCCCTTCTGAGCTGGGAATTTCTGGCCAAAGGCTTACTGTGCCTGCTTATTTGAACAGTTTTTCTGATATTGGTGCATCTTGTCTGTTGTAGCATAGACTAGATTTAGGCCTGCTGAATCTAGCTTTGTTTGTATAACTAGAGCACTAATCCAGACCATCTTTTTTGGAGAAGGTTCCTCTGCACCCTAATGGCAGGAGTGTGTGGTTAGATCTTGTCTGATTGAAGACTGCTGGAACAAGGCTCAGTTTTGAGTTTTTTTACTGGTTAATTTGGTAATTTGTTTAAATCAGTTTGCTCATTTTCTATTGTTATAAAAAAATGCACTCATCTGCTTTTACTGTAATTGTGTTTCTTCCCACGTTATTATCTTCTTTTGCTTGTGCTCCTTCTTAAAAGTACTCAATTGTATTATTCTGCTGCAGTTATTACAGATTAGTAGTAGCCTGATTCAATTGTAACTGTTATTCTAAGCCTTTTGGTTTAAGCACTTGGGCTTCAGACCAGTTGTTTTACATTAAGAAGGTTTGTTGTCTGCACTGTTGTGGCAGGACAGGTAGCTTACATCCTTCTAAGTTGGGAATTGCTGATTGAAGGCTCAGTGTCTGTTATTCTAAAAGCGCATTAGTTCTGGTTTAAGCACTTGGGCTTCAGGCCAGTTATTTTACAATAAGAAGGTTTGTGGCCTGCACTATGGTGGCAGGACAGGTAGCTTACATCCTTCTAAGTTGGAAACTGCTGATTGAAGGCTCAGTGTCTATTATTCTAAAAGTGTATTAGTTCTGGTTTAAGCGCCTAGGCTTCAGGCCAGTTATTTTACATTAAGAAGGATTGTGGTCTGCACTCTTGTAGGAGGAGAGGCTAGATTCTGCCCTTCTGAGCTGGGAATTTCTGGTTAAAGGCTTATTGTGCCTGCTTAGTTGAACTGTTTCTTTCTGAAATGTGTGTGCCTTGTTTGCTGTAGCCCAAAGGTTAGTAGTTTATTGGCCATTTTGGGATAATTTCTATCTGTTTCATTTCCCTACTATAAAAACCGCATTTGTGTTGTTTTTTGTGTTTGTATTTAGCTCAGTGAGTGCCTGCCAGGTGTCTTGTAGAGTTCTACAGCAGCAGAGAGGCAAAAGAGAGAATTTGGAGTGAGTAAGTATCATTTTCAGCATTTTCTCACTGTCTTTAATTAATTTCGCCTAAACCGCCAATTTGTTAGCATTTCTGTGATTTAAAAAGCTTGTTTGTGCTACATATTGTACTTATTTGCTGTCTGCACTTGAACTAAATCATTTTTGTGTTTAATCTGTTTAACTGTTGTAGGCTACACACTAAAGTGTGATAGCTATTCCTGTGCATTTAAAGTGTTTTTTATTGTATCTGCTTTATTTTCTGAAAAAAACAAACAAAAAAATATATACTTGTTTCCCACCTTTCTGAACTAGCATAGTCCAGTTTTCAGGTTATTGCTGAATTCAGGGCTGTGCTACCAGTTTCTGTGTTGCCCACACCTTACTTGGATAGAAGGAAGTTTCTCTGTTGACCTGTGAGAGAGGAGAGCTTTGAGCATCCTATCTGTCCCTGGAGGAGTGGTTTCAGCCCAGACGCTAGTAATTTATTGGGGCAAATTACAGTCTTTTTATAATTTCCCTGCTATAAAAACCGCATTTGCGCAGTTTTGCTCACCGGGCAGCACTGGTTAGCTAGGGTTAACTATTCCCGGCTCCACAAAGTCTACTCTTCAATTTTTCCCTTGGAAGTGGACAAAATTTCAACTTAAGCACCCAAATCATTCATTTCACAGCCTGGCACTTGCTCAAAACTCATAGCAAGCACTAATTAACCATAGTACTAGACCCCCCCCCCATACTGTCCAGAAGGACAAGGCTCTCTATTCATCCCTACCAGCCAATCAGTAAAACAGCTCACTTTACCTATTCAGGCATGTCCAAAGGGCAGTTGCAGGTGTACTCTCCAGTCCAAATGGTGAATCTGGGCATTTTGAGGTAATGTTACAACTTCCTCATGTACACAGACAACCCTCTCCTCCTACCACCAAGCACTAATATATGTGAGAGATGCAATTATACAGCCAAACTGAAGGCAAAGCTCTCACAACCCAACACTGGAACTGACAGTCAAGAGGAGAAGGAAAATACTTGCAACACATGACCAGTCTCACAGAGACCTACTAAACTAACACCGGCAAATAACACATAAATACACAAAAACATACTCAGAGGTTCTAAATACAAATCTGCAAAAGCAACAGAGACCTCCAAAGCAGACACCCATGAAACCTCCACACCCCATCACAAGCCATGAAACACATACTTCACATAATTAGTGTGCCATGCAATCACAGCCCTTAAGGCAAAATAACATACCCAATACACTAGTAATAGGCAACTCTATAGTCAGGCACACTGATGTCCTACTAATTAGGCTGGACAAGGAGAAGGTTACAGTTAGATACCTGTCAGGTGCCAGGATCCGCCACATAACACAAGCACTCAGGTCGCTCTAGAACAAGTACAAATATGACTGTCATTGTTCATGTTGGTGTGAATGATCTGAGACGTACCTCCCTGGACTACATGAAAAGAGACATGGAAGAGCTCTCTGATCACATAGCCCAAGCCAGTATGACCCTGACCCTGAGTAGCATCCTGTCCTCACCAAGAATTATGCCACAGTATAAATAAAAAAATATCAATTTCAACAATTGACTAAGTTTCTGGTGTCAATCAAAGGGGATCCAGTATCTGTCCACCTGGGATGACATGCTCGACAAGCCACGTTACTGGCCAAGGCTTTTGCCACCCCTATAGTGCCTTTTTTAGGCAAGGCTCAAAAGACAAACCCACCACCGTAAATAGCACAAGTAACCAAAAACTATGGATAATGCTACTTAACGCCAGAAGTCTAAACCTCAAAATGCATGCATTCGAGGCACTCCTCAGTATGGAGAACATCTATATCTGTGCAGTAACAGAAACCTGGCTTAAGGCTCCAGAGAGCACCCCAGCACTACCAGGCTACACATCATACCATACTTTTTGGCCACAGAACCTGGACAGAAGCACAAAACGTGGGGGTATATCCATATTCATCAAGGATACCCACACCTCTAGGTTAGTGGTGCAGCACAATGCATCAGAGATCATCCATGTGCAACTAACAATGGGCAAAACTGCAATTCAAATTGTAGCTTGCTAAAGATCACCCACCATGACCCAGGACCCCCATTCCGCATTTCTGGAGACACTGGAAAATATGAAGGTCCTACCAAACGCCCTAATATTGGGTGATTTCAATTACCCAAAACTTAACTGGGAGAACTATTCCAAGTACTAACTCTCTTGCCCAACGCTTCCTAGAATTTATAAACTCGAACTCCTTGGATCAGCTGGTCAACACCCCCACCAGAGGTGACAACATATTGGACCTGGTCATCACCAACATGGGCGACCAGTGTTCTACACCAGAGGTCAACCCCTCTCTGGTTAGATCAGACCATAGACTAATCACTCTGGATATCCACATTCTGGCCCATCCCCAGTCAAGGAAACCACTGTGAAAAACTTTTCAAAAGCAAACTTCACTTTACTTAAGACCAAGGTGGAAAGGTTCACAGCCCCCATGCTAAAGGACAATGCTGTCCAAGCTGCTGAATCCCTTACAAAGGCACTCTATGATCACCTGCAAGAATGCATGGATCGTGCTATCCCAAGCAAAACCAAGACTCACTCCTCCAAGAAAAGGAAACCAGTCTGGTGGACCCCTGCCATAAACAAGCTATACAATGGAAGTAGGAAACGAGTACAGAAAAGAGTAAAATCCCAAGAAGGAAAGACATCCCTGATCAGTACCAGCAAGTAACTATGATACCTCATAAAATCATCCAAGGCTAGCTTTGAAAGAAAAATTGCCAAGGATTCCAAAGATAACCACAAAGTGTTCTTTAGCTATGTCAAGAACCTAAGTGGAAACTCTCAGATCTGCTCTGAGTTAGTGCAGAATGGCACAAAATGCACCTAACTGACTGATATTGCCAACATTCTGGCAGACAGGTTTAGTGCAAACATCTCCCCTCTCACCCACCTAAAGGGCCCATAACCATACCATAAGAATGTAGATCCCCAGCTATCACTGACACACAGGTTTAAACAGCCATATCCAAAGCCAAAAACACAGCTTCAATGGGACCAAATGGTGTCCCAGGCTGTGTATTGCATGAACTCCAAAATGAACTAATCCCTCACCTAAACACACTGTTCAAACTCAATCTCTCTATAGGCTACATACCCATAGAGTGGAACACAGCAACAGTTATCCCGCTCCACAAAGGTGGAGCCACAACAGACCCCAGGAACTATCACCCTATAAGCCTGACTAGCCTGGTCTGCAAGGCTATGGAGAGCATCATCATGGAACTCATTAACAGAGACATTGGGAACCTCCAAACATTGGACCCTACCCAGTTTGGCTTTGTTAAGGGCAGATCATGCCTACTAAACCTGGTGGACTTCTTTGAGACAGTTACCAAGGCTTTAGATGAGGGAAAGGAGGTCCACATAGCCTACCTAGACCTTGCAAAGGCTTTTGACACCATTCCCCATTCTGGTATTATAGACAAGCTTACCAACCTGAATATAAACCCCTATATCACGAGATGTGTTGCCAATTGGCTCACCAATAGAACCCACACAATGAGAGTTGCAGGCTCTAGTTCCGACTCTAAACCGGTTACAAGTGGCATTCCCCAGGGCTCAGTCCTAGGACCCCTCCTGTTTGGCATATACTTCTCAGAGGTACAGACAAGCACACGAGGACTGTGGCTGACCAGGTTTGCAGATGACTGCAAACTGGGGGCCATAATTGACTCTCCAGCTGACACAGACATCCTCCAGAAGGATCTCCCTGAGACGGATACCTGGTGTCAAAATCATAGCCTCAAGCTAAATACCAAAAAGTGCATAGTCAACCCCTTTGGAAAAAACAAAGTAACCACAAATTACCACGTACGTGGTAGTTCCCTAAATACAGAAAATGAAATAAGGGATCTGGGGACCCAAGTAGATAGTAATCTCTCCTTTGATAATCATATTTCCAAGATGGTTAGAAAATCCTTCTATGTGGCCCATCTAATCACAAAAGGGTTCACATCTAGAACAAAAGAGATTATTGCACCCCTCTACTCATCACTCATGAGACCCATCATAGAGTACAATGCCCCATTTGGGATGTACCTTACAAGACACCTGCAACAGCTGGAAAGACCACAGAAGTACCTCACCAAGAGTATTACTGGTCTCAAACAGATGCCATATGCAGCCCGACTGAAGAAACTCCAGCTGTACTCTGTTGCATACCGCCTACTCAGAGGTGATCTCTGCCTGACATACAAGCCCATGCCCAACCCAGAATTGATGGACATGCTCCACCTAAAAAAAACAAATCCCCAAGAGCCACACACTCTAGGGATCTAAACCTCACCATAACGATAAATAGGACTTGCTGGAGGGATAGATTCATGTCCCACAGACTCGCCATGCTTTGGAACAGGATTCCAATCTACATTAGGCAGAGCCCCCCACTAACATTCTTCAAGAGAAACCTTGACGAGTGGATTGGAAATAGAAAATTTACCCCTGGGATCACTGCAGTGGCTCTGCTGGACAGAGGCACAGGGAACTAATGGCTCTGCTGGACAGAGGCACAGGGGACTCATCTAAGGGGGTGGCGAAAGCCAACAAATTCTGGCTAGGCTTACAAATGCCATCAGGCAGATAGCCTAGTACTTACCTATGAACCTATGAACCTATGTAGAAACAATGGAAGGATTATTACAACACAGTGCACACTTTATATTTGAAGGGATAACTTCTTCAATCAGATTTGATTCTTAAAAAAACTGTGCACTGAAACATCTGGAAGAGTATTTGTTTCAGAAAAAAAGTGTTATAGATATTTATTTTCGTGAATGCTGTCATTTGTTTTATATCTTATCAGAATTATAATTTTTTGATGCCAATCATCTTTTTTTGCTTTTCTGCAGAACTCCAGTATTACATAACTTCTTTTGATAGCACTTCAGACATTAGAAGTGTGCCAGCAACATTTTAATTTATTTAATTATTGGAAGAAACTGAAGAAAGACATATTACTCACAACCTGAAACATATATATTTCCATTATTTTATAATCTAAATCATTTTTGTTGAGTAGAATATTCTAAAAGTGAAAGAAGCTAGAATATAAAATTCCTTGGTGGGGTACAATACCCACAAGTGGATAAAACATTTTTTAAGGAATGGATCAGAAAAAGTATGAGAAATTGCTTAAAACTGATAGAATACAACAGACCTACCCTTCTGTAATTATTTCTGAAAATCGCTAGATAATCCAATTGACTCCCAACTCAGAAATGGCAGTCAGGCCCATATAATGAATTTAATATCAATTCAGCTTTAGATAAAAACAGCAAAAGTATTTCAATGACAGTGGGAGAATGTGTACTAGTACCCTGTCTGGGTTAAACTTTTAATTACAAAAATATGTTATGTCTTCCTAACTAGGTTATATTACAGCTCTAACTGGGAAAAATAAAAATCTTAGACAATCTAGTCAAGCTCTTACTGAGAGCATGAACAAATTAATTAATGAAGTTGATAAACGCAAAGCTAATTATCCTGGCTCAGCAGAAGGAATTGCACAGATAAAAATACAAAGCTAAGTGTTAATTGTTTATAAAATAAAATAACTGAATTAGAACTGAGATCTTTAGTGTTACAGTCCTCACTTCACTGTAATAACAGAAACATGGAATTTAAGACACCAAAGTGAGGCTAGAATAGATAATTGCACATTTTAAAAGACCAAAGTTTAATATCACAGAAAGAAATTTAGCCTATTGATGTAGTTTACATTAGGATAGGCACTTCAAAAGAAGCTGTAACTAACTGCACAAAGTAAATCAGCTAGGAATTCTATTTTTCTGATGGTAAAAAAAGAAGTAGAATTCAAAGTGCTTTCTTTAAAACATTTTGAAGAATGTCCTGTCAATATTCACAGTGAAAGCTGACAGTTGCAGAAATCAGGAAATATCTTTGGATAATGCATTAAGAATCAGTAGTTTTTCATTTTATAATGAATAATATGTGATTGTCCGTGAAGGGCAAAGATAAATTTTCATTTAGTTCTGGGTGCAGAAACAGAGCTCAAAAGTTTTAAATGACATCTAAGAATGAGGTCTTATTTATAGAATATCACAGGATGTTCTACACTGTACTTTTGTATGTATTCAAAAGGAAGGCAGGATTTGAATGTAAATTGAAAGGGAGGATGTTGATAGTTTTCCTTTTAGATATATTTAGAAGTAGTAGCTGATTAAAAGGTAAGAAGTATTTATTCCACATATGTCACTGTAGACTAATGTAGCTTAACTAAATAACAATGGAATTATTTCTCTTCAAAAAAATATATATTCGCTGTGAGGTATCAATGAAGGCTATCCTCCACTTCCCTGTATAGTTCGGTTCCAATAAGCGATAGCCAGCGATAGCAAGTAACACAATTTTATTCCAGTAAAAACACACCAATAGCATACAGATTTAGTGCGCTTTCATCTCATCAACCAGAGACTTCATCAGAATCATCTGTCTCTCTCAGTTCACCCATTTAATAGCATTACAGTACACCCTATTGGCTCACACCCAACATTCATTATATAATTAAATAATTAATTAATTAATTATAAAACAATTGTATGTGGTATAGCGAATTCACCATTCCTTAAAAGATATTTAGGATATTTAAATATAAGGACACTTTTTGTCAGGCATGTATCATCATATATTCCACATCATAAAAATCTATGGTTGTATATATATATATATATATATATATATATATATATATATATATATATATATATATATATATATATATATCTACATAAAATTGTAAAAATATATATATATATTTAAGTAATGGAATCATAAAATAGATATATAATAAATATATAAATAATATCACTAATGACAACTTATACAACTGTGGATGAACAATTCATCTCTCTCTTGTCATAAAGTGCATCAGTACATAAGGGATACAAAGCCATCAATAAAAAATAAATAAATATTTAAATATTTAAATATTGTACATAAAATAATTACATTAGCTGTTAAAATCTGGTTAAAAAGTGGTCACCAATAAAACATAGTTATAAAAAATAGGTTGTATAGAAAATGGTTATATAAATGGTTATATAGCATGATTGTATAAAGACCTCATTATATAAAACTATCTAACAAACTTGGGTTCATCCTTAAAGACATTTCTTTGGGTCTAATGAAAGTAACTTTAGGGCTGGCTTAATAGAAATATGATCATTAATTCCTGGATTGGTACAAGAGTCCAATCTTAACTGCCATATCATTTCACGGAATTCCAGATATGTTTCCCAATCACCTCCCCTTTCATTATGCCTAACTTCTTCTAAGACCCAGAACTTAACATCCATATTTGTACATTTCAATGTATGTCTATATAGAGCATTATTCTCATTCTTTTTATTTATATCACGTATATGTTCATAAATACGAATTCTTAAATTTCGTTCAGGTTTGCCCACATAATATGCCCAACATGTTTTACAATATGCCAAATATACTACTCCCTTTGTATAACAACTGGAATATGTATAACTCCTAAGCTTAAACCCAACACTAGGAATATTCACTTCTTTATCTATCCTACTTCTATATAATGTGTCAGTCAGATATGGTAATTGTAACCTAGATTTTGATGTATTATTCCCTATTTTATTAGTTTAAGTTTCATTTATGTTTTTATTTTTATCTCCACTAATTAATAATGGTAAATAGTCAGTACCCCGTTTTTTAATTACGTCTTTCTTAATATTCTCAATCATCATATTTGGGTACCCTCTTTCCTTGAACATATTGTGGACAAGGTTGACCTCCTTCATAAAATCATTTTGGTCTGATGTCATTCTTGCCACTCTAATCATCTGTCCCTTTACAACATTCCTTTTAAGGTAATACGGGTGACACTTTGATAGTGTTAATAAGAGTTGGAATAAGTTCTGGGTCTTAGAAGAAGTTAGGCATAATGAAAGGGGAGGTGATTGGGAAACATATCTGGAATTCCGTGAAATGATATGGCAGTTAAGATTGGACTCTTGTACCAATCCAGGAATTAATGATCATATTTCTATTAAGCCAGCCCTAAAGTTACTTTCATTAGACCCAAAAAATGTCTTTAAGATGAACCCAAGTTTGTTAGAATAGTTTTATATAATGAGGTCTTTATACAATCATGCTATATAACCATTTTCTATGCAACCTATTTTTTATAACTATGTTTTATTGGTGACCACTTTTAACCAGATTTTAACAGCTAATGTAATTATTTTATGTACAATATTTAAATATTTAAATATTTATTTATTTTTTATTGATGGCTTTGTATCCCTTATGTACTGATGCACTTTATGACAAGAGAGAGATGAATTGTTCATCCACAGTTGTATAAGTTGTCATTAGTGATATTATTTATATATTTATTATATATCTATTTTATGATTCCATTACTTAAATATATATATATATTTTTACAATTTTATGTAGATATATATATATATATATATATATATATATATATATATATATATATATATATATATATATATATATATATATATATACAACCATAAATTTTTATGATGTGGAATATATGATGGTACATGTCTAACAAAAAGTGTCCTTGTATTTAAATATCATAAATATCTTTCAAGGAATGGTGAATTCGCTATACCACATACAATTATTTTATAACTAATTAATTAATTATTTAGTTATATAATGAATGTTGGGTGTGAGCCAATAGGATGTACTGTAATGCTATTAAATGGGTGAACTGAGAGACACAGATGATTCTGATGAAGTCTCTGGTTGATTAGATGAAAGCGCACTAAATCTGTATGCTATTGGTGTGTTTTTACTGGAATAAAGATGTGTTACTTGCTATCGCTTATTGGAATCAAACTATACAAGGAAGTGGAGGACAGCCTTTATTGATACCTCACAGCGAATATATATATTTTTTAATTATTTCTCTTACCATTAAGTGAAGGAACATCGTCAACAAAACTATAATTCCTTATGCTGGCACGCTGTGATAATCCATGTTCTAGCACCCCTTTGACTTTTAAACTGAGGAGCAAAAAATGTTTTTTTTCTTGTTTTAACTGTGTAGCAAACCATTTGTTGCATATTAAACACACATGAAACATTAAAGCTCTTCAGCCCTGACCACAAATGCACATGGCCATTAATTTATGAATGCTGGTATTGCACAATAGAAAGGACATCTCCTGATCATGCCCCTAACACGTTGCACCTATGGTGTCTGCCCATCTTGTCATACCCTAGCTATGCCTCTGACTGTTGATTGTATTGAAAAGCTAATATATATTTTCCATGTGCCCAAGCCTGCTAATAATAAAGCCTTTCTAACTAGACTCTAAACCATATTTTGGGCTGTCTGGGAAGGCATAATTAGGGAATCATGAGGGGAGCTTGTGCCGTCTCCAGCATTCCAGCAATAAGGGCATTGTTGCTGATCTAAACCCACCATGGGCAGGAGAATGCATGACCCACATCCCTGCAGGAACCACTATGCCTACCACAAGGTAAGTGTACACTCCCATACACTTGCTTGGTGAAGGCTGCCACCAGTTGCTGGCTTGTTATGCTACATGCACACCCCCAAGCAATAGGTGCACTTCATCCTCCAAAAAACTGCTACAGCTCAAGACTAACTCTACCCCCTCACCTAGGATTGGGACACCCCACCTTCTGGACAAGTACCCAAGCTACTAATCAAACTCTAGTTGCCTTGGCTGCTGTCATGGTTTGATCCCTGTATACAACTGGACTGTCTAAGGCTGATATGTTTTGCTTTCAAGAAAGCATGCTGACTTAAAGCAGATGTTGTATATTACAAATAATTATAAAAGGTATGAGTATGGTCATAGCCAATAGTCTCTGAGAGTTGCTGTTCCCCTAAGTGACCATAAATGCAAATAATCTACATTGCAGACTTTCAGGGAACACTAGTACAGTCACAGTTTTCAATTTATCTTAAAATAGAAGTAGGACATTCTATGCAAACAGATAATCCAATGCTGTTTTTCAGCTCCTGATCTATATGAATTTATTATAAAGCAAATGTAAGTTTATCACAGGCAAAATGATCATCAAGAATCCTTAAATTAAAAAAACAGAATGTTTATAAATTTTATGGTAACTATCCCTAGTCCCAATGATAATAAATTTAAACTAATTACTAAATCCAGTTTCTCATTGAAACATGATAATTCTGCAACAAATGCAACTTTGTTGCAGGTAATTTCTGAAACATACTGCTGAATTAATAAGGGTTTTGATAGAGGAAAATAAACCATCTACTAACAGGTTAAACAGACAGACTTCTATATACAAACAAAGTGGAAATATATCTCCCCATTCAGATATGAATCACGAAGGTTAATAAGTACATCACTACATTAAATTATTAACACAAAGTCTGTAATCATAGCAAAGATATAACTTAACTCTTTGATCAAAAAAATGAGCATGTGGAATACTGCACAGTGGACCATGAGGACTGATTCATGGCACAGGATATATGAAATGTAATTCAGTCAATGCCTTTCAGTAAGGCTCCAGGGCATGACAAACTCACTGTAGAATGTTATATCACCATTGCAAAAGAACTTATTCTTCACGTCTTAATGCTTATTACCCATTATATGACACCTGTCTGGGTTACTTGCTGTTCCCCTAACAGAAAAAAGAACCTTATCCTGATCCTGGTAACAGATGGGATGATTAACTAAAACCATGTTTTATAATAGCCTATCTTCTCATTAAAGATGACAAAATTGTGGTAAACTTTATAAATATTCTGTGTATATCACAGTTTTTGGCGAAAGAACTTTTACTCACACAATTTTTTTTCTTTCTTAAACAACAATCTCCATTGCCAGTTAGGAAGTACAGTCAGTAATTTATAAATTTTGATCACAAGAACTGAATGTAGCTGTAGCAGATCTTGATATATTCTAATTCATATTATCAAAAGAGGTGAATTTATGTATTTCACATTCCATACAATGTTAGTAACATAACAAACTATTATGTTGCCATCAGGCTACAACATCCAGTCATGAAAAATAAATTAATTCTTAAAAATTAAAGATGCTCTCTCTCTCTTTCACTCTCTCTCTCTCTCTTTTTCCCTCACTCTCTCTCAAACACACACACACACTCCCTAAATAGGCTTTTTCAACAAAAATTCAGAAAATTCAGAATAACATTGAAATATATAAAAGTGCTATATGGAACAAATGTTATTCATGTAGATATTATAGCTGTTTTAGATCTATACAAAGTACATTTACTACTTTTTTGAAGTGTTTCCACATAGTTAGTGAGCTTTAAGATATACTAAAAATAGAAAGAAAAGTAATGTTTTGTTAATTAAATAAATGTGTCCATTCTCATTCTCATTCAACTTAACCCAGAATGCAGTGTTTAGTTTGGCAGCATAAGACAGACCGTTTCTAAGCTATAAGTGCAAGTGTTCAGGATTTAATGCAATATATTTTTTTTAAATAAAGTGATGACTTTGGCCTTTTCTATATCTGGATATTGTAGTTTCATAAAAATATGAGGCTTTTGGCAAAAGAAGTATTTGCAATTTAAGATGTTTGATTCTAAAATTAAAAAAAATCAATAATTTAATTAAAATGTGCATTCATTCATTCATTTACTGATACTGCTTTTATCCTACTGAGAGCCATGAGGAGAAGGGAAGCTTATCTTGACACTCAGCAGACAAGACAGAGAAGGAATCCTATGCACCAGACCAATCCATCAAAGGACACACACACACACACACACACACACACACACACACACACACACACACACACACACACACACACACACACACACACACACACAATACATGGGTGCCTATGTTCTAAGAAGCAGGGGCACATAGCAAAAATTAAACAGAAAAGCACATAAAGACTTTAAAAAGAAGGCACTCCAGCTGGAAATCAGAACATCAAGTTGTGGAAGGCAGGAGTGCTAACATTTGTACAATTGCACTTCCTGTCAAAAAATATTAAAAATGTGTTTTAATGTGTATGGAGAGGAAGAAATCCAAGAATCCCTTGATCCATATTGATTCAAAGTAGAAGCTCTGCAAAACTCCAAGTTCCTGTTTGAAGTATTTATTGTTTTGTCTGGATTATGATAAATTATGGTTGTGATTTTACTATCAAAGAAATAGAAAGGAGTAGAAGTGTTCATTTTACTGTTATGTACTGAGAAGACTATAACAAAGATATAAAATGGCTCACTGGAGCTATAGTAACATGATTTAAATCCTGTTTAGAAGACATTTGTAGTCAACTTTTCCAATCCATAATGTCTTATCTAACTGTAATGGCAGTTTTACTGTCAAATGTTGGGAACAATTTTATAATTGCCTACATTGAACCTAGAATGCATCTCCTCAAGGGAATTCAGAAAAAAAACTGGGAGGGTTTGATTAAAAAGTGATTTATGTTAATATTTTTGTTTAGACATTCTTTTTTAAGCTTATAAAATGTTTAATAAAAACGATGTTTTTCAGAATAAACTTGGAAAGCAAAAGATGTGCTTTGGCTATAAACATCAACATGTTGAACAAACAACTGTTCCAGGCTATTTTAGAAATGTATTCCAAATATAAACTTAATCTACACAATATTTTAAAAATGTATGTCATACTATCCAAAAAATAAACTGATACATGTTCTCTTTCTCTTTCTCATATGTAAGTAAATAAAATATTTCTGAAAATATGTTAACTCATTTAATTGAAATAAAGAAGGAATTAATTGACTAAACATATATGTATTTTATGCGTCACCTGGGACAAGTTATATCATCTGAAAGAGAGACTTATTTATTACTTAATACTAAGGTCTTATATGGAGAGATATCATTAAAATAGTTTAGACAAATAAATTAAATAACAAATTATACAACTTGCTGTTCATCAACTTAACACCATATAATGAATATGAATATATATATATATATATATATATATATATATATATATATATATATATATATATATATATACCTGAGAAAATAAAAATAAAACTGTTACCTTTCAGAAATGTCAAAACGTTCAACCATTTACATTTTTGTAATAATCAGGATATATTGAAAAGATATTCATGTGATTCACCTAAGCACTCAAAGAAGAATAAACTCATGTTCCCGATAATATATTCACTCTGCCAGTAAAACCAACAAAATCTGTTTGAAAATATGTTAACTATGCTAATTTTAATTAAATGTTACTGCAAGAAATGGGGGTTGTGTCAATCAAGCAACAACTTCTTGACTGAGTGTCAATCAATTAAAAAAAGGCTGAAACAACTTCCATTAAATTTCAGAGGAAAAATATTTTTTTCTGGAGGCAAGCCCACCTACAACACCCATATGGGGAGTACAACGCATACCTCCCACATTTAAATACATGTACTTTGATCGCAAACAACAGAGACAAAAGCAAATTCTACTGTCAGTGAAAGTTGTTTCTACTGATACTCTTTGATCAATCATCACTTGCTCAAATGGGTATAGCTCAAATGATGCTGTTCCCAAGAAATGTACCCAATATACTAATAATTACTGAACAAATGACTGGTTTTAATGCTGCTGTGTTTAATGTAAGCACAATCTGCTAATAAAAATGTGCATTTATAGAATAAAACTTTCAATTCTAATTTTATTTATTTATTGTGTTAACTGTGGTAGAGCACTGATCCACATGGACCTATTTCAGATATAGAGTGGCAAAACAGTAAAACACAGTATGCAATCATAGCAAAAATGTAGTAGTTCAGATCAAAAGCATAGTAGTATGCCACATTGTTTGTAAAAACAAATACAGAGAATTATGCAGCCAAGTTTCTAAAAAATGTGGGGTCATGTAAGGAATGGTAGGTAAAAGAGGTATGACTGAAGTAGGTTGTACGAATTGTGGGGTTACTGAGGTAAGGAGGTTATGGATCAAATGTAGTGTAGTAGCAATGTAACAAAGAAGGTTCTTAGACAATTGGATGGAAACTGAGGTCTCTGTTGATTTTAATCTATGTCATTTTTCATGTAAAAGTTAATTACTTTGTTAATTGAACTTTAAGAGTTTTCCTGAAATTGAAGTACTTATTTGTCTCTAATAACTGAGGATATGGCCAGCCAAATTATGTCCTGGAATTGAGAATCTGTGAATACTGCATTTTTCTAAATGAAGAAGTCATATGAATGGCTGGTGCATGGTACAGTTAAGATATGGGATTATAAGTTCTTTACCTCATAGTGAATCAATACGCAAGACAAGAGGAGTTGTTTTAGTTAAGAACTTGAAAAGGGGGGGACTGAGAAGAGGATCACTCTTTTGTTAGATGGAGAACCAGTTACCATTTTGGATTTAGGGTGACAAAGTGACATATTTTGTTAAAGGTAGTCTATAAAGCTGCAAGCTTCATCTCTGAGGCAGAGGCAACAATTGGTAGTACATATTCTTGCTGTGCCAGTAGAATATAAATTATATCTAATAATTATTGAATATGTTAAGTCTCATTACTGGGGGGGGTTAAAATAGTATTTATAGAAACAGATGAATAACAACCAGTATACTTATAAATCACTTAATGAGGAGAGCAAGAAGGGACAGAACAATTTTCTTACAAATGTCATTCTGAATGATTTAAGTTGTGCAGTTACAACTAAAGGAAACAAAGAATATTTTAATTGTCCACAAATAGCTAAAATGAATCAATTGAAAAATACAGAATTAAAATATAACTTTTTTTTAATTTGAAAACACATTCATGATCAGCACCACAGAATCACAGCACATCTTGTAGACAACAAAACAGTGTAGCTATTTCACTGAAGTTGAACATGGGCCAGAATAATTAATAGAATGTGCAGGTTTAATATGAAAACTGCAACAAAGAAACAAGTGAACACTTCAGGTAACTACATATGCAATACATTTACCTCTAATGGAGGTCTGAACATTTCCATCATAACTTCCAATGGGTGAAGCCTAAGGTTGTTGATAGAACCAGATTATGTCCTTTCATTTCATACAGACAAATGTATATATCTCTTAAACCACAGATGTTACTAAAGAAGTATAAATGGCATATAAACAAAAAAAATGTGCAGTGTCACAAATATAACTATTATAGAACAAAATCACTAGAGCCACAGTCTGAGTCACCACAAATATACCACAAGTTTTAGCGTACAATTCCTTTAATCAACGCTTTCGTCAACAAGACTTCATCAGAAATAATACAAACTTGTACAAATTCACTTAAATACCTTAACTAATGAAACAATAGGGGGGTAGAGAAATGAATTCTGTATACCCTCTTTTCTAAGATGTACTCTATGATTTCTTAAAAAACATTTAATATTTATAACATCATTGAGACCTGTTTTTCTATCTGCTTTTAACTTGATCTGCCATCTGGCCTCTCTCCATTCTAAATAGTTTTTAAAATAACCCCCTCTCAAATCAATTTTACACTGTTCCAAAACTGAAAATAAAATAATTTTTAAAACCAGAACACTCCTCACTATGCTTGTGTAAAGCATTCTTGTTGTCTTTTTTATACAGTACATGTGTTCTTTAATCCTTGTTTTTTAAATGCCTAGTGGTTATCCCAACATAAAATTCTTGACATTTACTACATACTGCCACATAAACCACCCCTTGAGTTTTGCAACAAAATATGCCTGGCACTGTGATAGTATAGGTAATATAAGAAAGTTCAATATACGGACCATCCAAAATGTACCTACACATGGCACACCCATAACAGTTATACATGTCATGTGACTTGATGGTGATGGGAACCACTGTGGTCTCTGTGTCCTTACACTTTTCTAGCAAGGTCTTCAAATTGTAATAATTTCTATACACAAACCTGGGCTTGGGCCCCATCATTTTCAGCAAATCTTGATTACCCTCGATAATTTTCCAATTTTTCTCAATAACACTGAGAATGTTACCCCCGTTCCAAAATCATTTGCATATCAAAATACAAATTCCCCTGCTCCAGGTCTTTCGTGTCATCCCCCCCACCCCCTGTAATTGGAGGTGACTCAGACTGTGGCTCTAGAGTTTTTGTTTAGTATAAATGGTATACTCTACAGCATAAACTATTTTATAGTAATAGTATTCTTTAGGTTCTAGGTTTTAAGCTTGATTTTATAAGTCACAGTAAACACATTTGGGGGGTTCAGTAAAGCATACACAGTAAGTTTGACCATGTGAGACATGAAAAGTTTTAGATTCCGTAAACTCCACGTAGAGGCATGCAGCAGTGTGCACTCACACACAAACACAGAAACTTCCATGGCATGCATATTACAACTTAAGTAGCTGAATTTTATGCAATGAAGCAAATCAACATGGTGGAGTGATTCAACAACTCCTAAAGCAACCACATAGCATCCATGATCATGTTGGCCGTGTATTCCAAAACTTTCCTAATATAGACATAGAAGCAAGTACAAGCTCGTACATTTGTACAGAACTGCCCTTAACATCTAACACCACACATATGCTGACCTAATTACACAGGGCAGGTGCTAGAAAATTAATGTAATAATCATAATAATTCCTTTTTAAGTGCCATGACATAAATGCAGATTTGCTCCCCCACCCCGAAATGAAGAATATACTTGTCAGTAATGCAGGCTGCTAAAATGTGTAAACTTCCATGAAGCAGAATATTAAACTGTAATGTAGGCATGTGCATGATGTAGCTGATGGATCACAGTATTCCTTTGTTACAGCATTGGGCTCCTCTGCAGTTTCCCTGCCTACACACTTACTAACAGTGTAGATTCTGGACTGTCAGCACGGTGAAATGCAAATGAGGTCCAAAGTCATTAGAATTGCTGAATCTCACAAAAGACTAACTGTGTAGGGATGTTCACTTCTTCTAGGCTCTTCCACAGTGTTTGCATTGAATGCATGGCAACAGTGAATGCTGACCTCAGAGGGGGCATGTCAGGTTACACTTGGAGAGGAGAACATGTAGGGCTGTCAAGCGGAAAGTGCATGTAAGCAGTGTCAACATCAGACTGTTGCCATGGTGTGTGTGTGTGTTAATTCCTGTGTTTTATATACTGTGTACATAGATAAGTAGGGGTTGTAGTCTTAATGCAATCAACTGGATATTTTATGTGTGTGTGTGTGTGTGTGTGTGTGTGTGTGTGTGTGTGTGTGTGTGTGTGTGTGTGTGTGTGTGTGTGTGTGTGTGTGTGTGTGTGTGTGTGTGTGTGTGTGTGTGTGTGTGTGTGTGTTTGTGTGTGTGTGAGTGTGTGTGTCTTGACAGAAGACCAGAAGTGAGTATTTCACAGTTACTTCTCCAATGGCATGGCTTTCAAGTTTTTTGAGACTTGCACAAACCTACACATCCATTTCATGCAGCCCTCCCAACCTCTTGTCTCCCACATGGCCTGCCAATATCATCTACTATAAGTTAGCCTGCAGTCCAGCAAAAATCAGACTTGTGTAATGGCATGTGAATTAATTTGTTTGTTTAATTGACTGTGTACTAAGATAGATAGGGGTTCTAGTCTCACTGCAGACAAGTGTGTGTGTGTGTGTGTGTGTGTGTGTGTGTGTGTGTGTGTGTGTGTGTGTGTGTGTGTGTGTGTGTGTGTGTGTCTAGAGAGAACAGCAGAAGTGTGTATCCCACTGTAAACTCTCCAATGGCATGGCCTGCCAGTTTTGTGAGACGTGCACAAGCCTACACATTTATATCATGCAGGCCTCCTAGTCTCTTGTCTCCCACATGGTCTGCCAGTGTCATCTACTATAAGTTCACCTGCAGTCCTGACAAAAGCAGACTTGTGTTGTGGCACATGCATTAAGTACTGTGTTCTGTAGTATGTGTACTTAGGTAGGGGTACTATTCTCACTGCTGTTAAATGGAGGGGTTGGTGTTTCTGTGTATGTGTGTGTGTGTGTGTGTGTGTGTGTGTGTGTGTGTGTGTGTGTGTGTGTGTGTGTGTGTGTGTGTGTGTGTGTGTGAGCTGTTGCTGGACTTTACACTGAGCCTGTGGGATACTGTTATCTTGTCGTAGACAGACACACATCTATCATTACTAGGTTATACAGTAAGCAAAAGAAGCTGGTGTCTACAAATACAAAATTGAAAACCCAGTCTTGGAAGACCACCCTCCTCAGCCTAAACAAGCTAATAAAACAACTTGTGCAATCTCTCATCCCAACCTTTTTTCCTCTTTTTTTTTCCCCACCAGCACAGCAGGGAAGGCCTTGCCCACAGCATCCACCTGCCCCCACTCCACTGGCTATGGTACCAAGGCCCAGCATGTGTGAGTGGCAACCTGGTATTACTCCTTATGCTGCCCTGCACTACCTGGCCCCTCAGGTACTTCTGCTCTGGAGGGGACAGGCCTATAGTTCCCTCCAGGAGCAGTGGCAGTGGGTGCTTTTATCACCTTTGAAAAACTGCCAGTGATGGTGTGCAGGATTGTATGTTGCACTGTGGGTGCACACCTATGCCGAATGGGGACACTGCTCTCTATCATTGTACTGAATAACACAAGGAGATGCAGACATCAGACACTGTGGCCATTGGCATAAGTCAAGTGACAGTGATGACAGTACACTGGATGAGGATTCAATTCTCACTGCCACCCAGCTTGACATCTGCAGATTTGCAAAGTCCACCCCCTTACCACAACCATGGTGTTCACCCACCTCTTGTGTTCTTCATCGCCCCTTTGTCTTGTCTTGTGTTTCCTGTCTGTCAGCAATTGTTTCCTCACCTTGCCAACTGACCTGCCTCAGACATACCTATGTATCTTCCCCAGAATTCCTCTCTCACTCTCTCTCCAAAAAAAAAATTACATACATAGCTCTTCATGTCACAAACATGTCTACTTGACACATCTAATTTGGTCTAATTGGCTATACAACATGATTACGTTGTTGTCACCTCTCTCTCTCTGGACTTGACAGTCCAAATTCAGCTAATCTTCTGTACATATGATCAGTTTTTTAGGGTACATTCTCAGTATTTGTATTATATTCACAATACATACATGTGTTGTCACCCCCCAAGCAATACAACCCTGGGGGCTCAGTATTTTTACACACATATATCAAACACATTACAAAGTGTAATATATAATGTTCTGTGCTCTCTTATGGACAGGCCAGTTGATGATGCTGAACACCTTGCTCTGCTAAACTCTGATATCCAACTATGCTCAATAAGGGTACTTGTGTTTTTACACAGCTAGGCTTATACACACCTAGGACACACTCTACAGTTAGACTACTGGCCTCATATGAACCTATGACTCTATGTGCCTATGCAGGCCTCACAAACTGTTGTTCCCCACATGGTCTGCTGATGTCATCTATCGTACGTTTACCTGCAGCCATGTAAAAGTCAGACATGTGCCATGGTGCTTGCATAAAGTACTTAATCCTATAGTATACTGTATATATAGGTAAGCATTCTGTAGTCATGTCAGTCAACTGGGGGTGTGTGTGTCTCTAATCAGCAGAGTAGATGTAGTATCCTACAGTTACTCCTCCACTGGCATGGCTTGCTAGTCTTTTCTTACTTGTAAAAGCCTACATATCTATTCCATACAGTCCTCTCAACCTCTTGTCTCCCACATGGCCTGCTGATGTCATCCACTATAAGCTGACTTGCAGAGATGTAAAAGTCAGACAGATGCCTTGGTGCTTGTAAATAGTACTGTGTTCCATAGTCTGTGTACCTAGATAGGTAGGTAGGGGTTCTATTCTCACTGCAGTCAAGTGTGTGTGTGTGTGTGTGTGTGTGTGTGTGTGTGTGTGTGTGTGTGTGTGTGTGTGTGTGAGACACACGTTACTTGACATTACAGAGATCCATTTACACCAGCATGAGGGATATTGTTATTACCATATACTCAGCAGACAATGCTGATGTAATCAGCTATATCAGATAACTGCATATACAGTCACCCCACCAGACCAGGATGAGACATTGGCCTGAAGCCCAGGCAAACATCACCTTAGGATCATAGTAGGTTACTAGGTAGAGGACTGGTGGTATGTATGTTTTGGTGTATGTCTGGTCAGGATGGAGGAATGATGTTTGCCCCAAACTGTCTGATAGCAGGTTGGTGATGTCCACAGGGTCTGTATGAGTGATACCATCCACTACTAGTTCAGCACAAAGCTGGGCCTTCACTTTTAGATTTCTGACATAAGTAAAGAATGCCTCCTGATTATCTTTAGCTAGGGATGCTACTTTAGGTTTGTACATGGCTTTAGAGGACTTTTCAGGATAGCTAATTTCCTTGTTCAAGCTGTGTAGGGTGTCCTTCCTCTGCTGAGTCAGATCCCTTTTGTCCATAAACATTACTTTCTTCCATTTGTTGTATAACCTATGTATGCTTGATGCCCACCAGGGTGGCTTGTTTTCTGTGAGGAACTTGTTTTGATCTCTTCACGTTCAGCTGACTCTGTACATTTGTATAGCTGTTTATACAAGCCATTTGTGTACACCTCTGTATACCAGTCATTGTTGACAGTGGTAGAAGGGGATTTGCAACTCTTTATGGCATCTGTTAGAAGCCTATAGTTTGCTTTGGATAAATGTTTTAACCGTTCTGCTCTTGAGGGGGTGTCAGTTATGATTGTCAATGTGAACAAGACTGACTTGTGATCTGACCTGACAGGGGGGCTAAAACACAGGGGTTAATGCAAAGAACCACTATGTTGGTCAGTACTAAGTCTAAGACATTCAAGCCCCTTGTGAGGGTGCAGACTATCTGTTGCACAGCTTGTGTATTAACAAAGAACAGGAACCTTGGAATGAGTGTTTTTGTGCAGATGTATGACTCCAAATTGATGAAAGGATAGCTGAAATCACACAAGACCAAGGTGTTTGGCTGTCTGGTGAGTGCCTCAATTAGGTCCAAGTAGGCAGAGTAGTCCTCATGGTTGATGATTTGGTACCTGTAGCTATCAATCATATGGAAGGGGATTTTACATGCAGTTAATTGGACTTGAGTAGCACTACAGAGTTGTACTCATTGACCAGTCTTGCTGTGTATTTGTCTTTAATGAAGAAGTATACACCTTGAACTTTGGTTCTTTCATGCTCTTTTTGATGTGTGAATGTGTGGAAGGTGTTGTATCCCTGCATGGCCAAGGTGCTCTCTGTAGCCTTGAACCATGTCTGTGTGTCTGCACAGACATTGGCATCTTCCAAGGTAAGGATTTCTTCCAGTGAGTGCAGTTTCTGATTTACACTCCTTTCTTTAAGCAGCATAACCTTCAGTTTGTCTGTTATGGATTATTTTATACCAGGACTTTAATTGTTCCAACTTTGCCTAAAAAGGCCACTATGGGGGAGGCAAGCACCTTCATATAGTACAGTGAGGTACGTCTCCAGTCATTCACTGCAACATGCACTATGACAGATTCATAAAGGTACATATTGTTGAGAGACTTGAGTGAGTGCATGATCTGAAGGACCCTGTTATCTGACAGGCAGCTGACTGTGACCTTCTCCTTGTCTAGCATGTTGAGGGAGACATCTGTGTGTCTCATTATGAAGTCACTTATGAGCAAGACATTTAGTTTTGAGGTGTCTTGCCTGAGGGGCTTATTGGGTGAGATAATGGTGTGTGTATTATTATGTGTAGTGGATTCCGTTGAGTCTGCACTGTGTGCAGTAGATTTGCACTTGGGAGGTCTCCAATCTTTAGTTAGGTTTCTAGTGAGTACCTCAGTGTATGTTGGTTTATGTGTTGTGAGCTTATGTGTCAGAGGTGAATTGTGTGTGCTGACAAAATATTTGGTATCTGGGTTGTTGTTATGCAAGAGAATTGATTCCAAATTCATAGTATAGATACTGCTCTCACATATATTAGCTTGTTTAGCAGTAACTGGTTGTCAGTATACATGAGGAAATTGCTGTATTGCCTCAGGATGCTCATGTAAGCCAGGCTGCCTGGAGAAATGGTGGGAAGCTGCCCATCCATTATGGAAGGTATACACTGTGGAAACTAGTGGCGAATAAGCTAAATGGACCAGGTTTTGGTGTAAGACTGGCAAAATATGTCTGTTCTATGGAGGACAAGAGTTACAGAAATGTGTCAGTGTTTCCCAATGCACAACTGAGTTGCCCACAGGGCATGAGTGCAAGCTCCGATCAGCTACGGTAAACTGAGTGCAACCCCACAAAATACAACACTGGAAAAGAAGTGAAGTTAAACTATTCTAAACAAGTAAAAAAAAAAGGAAAGGCCAACACTAAGTCTTATTCCAGCAGTCCCCAAGTGAGATGGGTTATTGCCTGCACAGTTCTGCCAAAAGGGTGCAGGGGGGCCTACTTAATATAAGATGGCTGTTTAGTGCATTAGTGATACCCAACAATCTAAATTCAGCAAGCCTAAATTGAGCATATGCTATAAAATGCAGAAGTACTAGAAATCCAAAGTACAAAAATGGAAATCACAACAGAACAGTTTAAATAAATCAACATTTCAGTAGAATAGTCCAACACAAGTGTAGACAACAAACCTTCTTAGCATGACATATGTGGTCTGGTGCCCAAGTTCTTAAACCAGAACTAAGACACTTTCTGAATGTCAGACACAATAGGCTTTCAACCAGCAATCCCCAGCTTAGAAGGATGTAGGCTATCATCCCCTGCTACAAGAGTCTACACCATAAACATTTGTAATGTAAAATAACTGGTTTGGAGGCCATGTGCTTAAACCATAACAAAGAGACTTATAACAACAGCCACAATAAGCATTCAACCAGCAATCCCCAGCTGAGAAGGGCAGAGGCTACCCTCCCATCCCACCAGAGTATAGACTACAAGCATCTTAATGTAAGACAACTGGCCTAAAGTCCAAATGCTTAAACCAAAAGTAATAGGCTTAGAATAATAGTTACAATGCAATGCAATACCAGATAGAAAACAGTGACATGTCTTTTAATCTACCAACTTACATCATGTCACAGTTAGTAGGCCCTGTGTTATCTTGATGAGAAAGCCCTGTGGTCTGTCTAGCTGCTGCATGTGCCTGGTGAGGTTCCTGCAAATCAGTGCATTATACTGTATTACTGTACTGATGAGTTTGACTATAGTGCTGTCATACAAGCCTGAGAGCTGAATGTGATGGCATGTCTTATGATGTGTACCATACTTATGTACTGGAAAACATTAAAGAGAAAGGTTATAAAGTAATAACACATGTTGCAGTTCCTGACTTCACAACCTTTACAAGAGAATACACTAGAAAGTACTGACATGATGATGCTATCCACTGTATCATTTGGCAAGGCAAATATAACTGACAGGTAAAATTATCAGTTCAACAACACAAATGTCGATATAATAGGCACTATTGTAGCTATTCACCCTGTGCATCACACACAATGCTTTTGTATCCTGGAATCCAAAAGAAAGAAAACAGGGATATGACACAGTTATCGTCACTGGCATGGGGTGCTATGGTGGTGGGGAGCAGGAGACCTAGGCTGACACATAAGGTAGGTGAGTGTGTGTGAGTGAGAAAGGGAAGCAGGCAGGCTGCATGTGTGTCTGTAAGGGTCCTCCATGCGAAAGTGGTATGTGAGAGTCTGTATGAACACAGCCAAGTTCAGTGTTAGCTCTACATTTTAACATGTTGGACAGGTGTGAGCCATGCATGGTAGGGGTTGCAGTTCATCATTATCACCCCCAACCATGGGAATTGGCTCTACCAGGAGTCGTACTGGCACCTCCATGCCCAAGGTCAAATTGAGTGCTGCTCTCTGAATGTGACCTATGTCTGCTGGACATGCTCTGTTCAAGGCAATGCCCAGGGTCATGACCTGATGGCCTGCCATGTATGGATGTGGACAGTACACTCCCCAATGGACCAGCAGAAGTACTGCCACTATGGCAGCGTGATCAGGAATGGCCACGTTGACTCTCAGCAGATGTTGCGGCTGACTTACACCCTCGAGGATGCCATTCCACTCCCCACAGACACTGCTCACTCCATGACAGACACCCTTCGGCCCATCACAGACACCCCTCATTCCAATGTATCATTCATCTGGTCCAGGGAATCGGTAACATAGTAGAGGCAGTCATGCATGTCAGATTATGCCACATCCACAACACAGATCATCTGTCTGGAGTGCCTTTCTGAACTTACCTGTCCCTCCATGATGGCCCTAAACATACATTGAGTGACACTGGAAGAGACAGCTCTAGCAGGTGCAGGAGGGCAGCAGGCCCCCTCCGAGCACCCCTATCAACACTCCTGTGTGGTACCTCACCAACACTTTGGCTACTGCCAGACTCAAAGCCATTGAAGCTGCACTAGCCACACTTCTTTCCTCAATGTCATCGGCCTCCACCTGTCCTATATCTGTGAGCTCAGTAGACTGGGTAGGCACTGACCTACTGGCTGTGTCCGGGAAAAAAAAGGGGGGGTGGCTGGATGTCAACCTCTGTGTCAGATTCAACCTTTGCACCCCTTGACTGTGCCTCATTTTCACTGCCATCATCATCAGTGTCTGATGAGACAATGACATCAGATGGCACAGGGCCCAAACTTCCACTGTCATGATCACTTGTGATAAAAAGGGAGAAACACAGGCATACAATAATACCTGCACTACTATGGTACATTATATGCTAAACAACTAACAGAGCTACTACTATTACAGGCAGTACGGCAATACACACAACAGGCCTAAAGTGACACATTAGATTTCTAGAAATTGATCCGCAATACTGAAATAACTTGATATGGTTTACCACATGCAGGATGCCTACATTTCTGGATTCCTGACATTCCTGCAAAACGTTAAGCAAGAGATAAGGCTATCATCATCACATTTAACAGTAAGAAGTACTACATGTACTCCTCTCAATCGGCATGACGTCTTACATTAACAAGAATGTGGCTGACAGCTCCAAACTGAGCTTATCACTGTACTAATATTCAATGCCACCCCAAAAAAACACATGTAACACAGAAGTAACTTTTATTTTAATTGGTTTACTATACAACAATATTGAACTAGTCACATAACAAAGCCTACCTGGAAAATTTTACTGGGACTGAAAAGGAGGTGCATCCACATCAAGGACATATTGTGGATGGGTCTGTATCACGAGATCGAAACCTTAGGTAGTTGAATACCTAAAGGTCGATCTCTAAATATTGAAATGTAAATATCGCAAACAGCCATTTCCCCACAGGGAAACAAGTTGTTTTGCCGTTACATGGAGTTTGCCATTTTTACAATGTAGAGCGATCTCAGAGTTGGTATATGTAGTTAGGGGTGTGGGGGCACAGCCCCCCACATCGAAGGGGGTGTGGGAAGGCAAAGCCCCCCAGCTGATCTCTGTTTAAAATGTTTTTTTTTTTTTTTAGTTTGGCCAAGGGCATTGTTTCCCTGTGTGGAAATGGCCATTCGCAATTTTTACATTTCGATATTTAGAGACCGACCTTTAGGTATTCGACTACCTAAGGTTTCGATCTCGTAATATAGACCCTTGTGGACCACTCTGCTCTGAGTTGTCCTGTGTCAGAAGATTCACCAGGAATTCCTCATTGGAGGTGAGAGGTGATTCTGCAGGAGGCCCAACCCTGGTAACCCTCTGGTCTCAAGAAACAGCAGCTGCTCAACATCATGCAGATGTGAGCATGTCAGTGGTCCTGTGGTGCACCAGCTAATAAGTATGGCCATGACCCCCCACAGCATTTATGTTAGTAATTATTTGCTGCCATATCCTTAGCTTCTCTGGCATATTGGGACGACCCCTTCCAAGAAGAAAAGTGCCATGTTGACATAGCATGTTCACTATTCTTATGTTTTCTGCCTCATTGAAGTGGGGGGTTCTGCACCTCAATGACATTTTCGGTCCTAAAACGCAACAGAATGTTAATACACATAAGTATCACATAACTACAAAGTAACTGTTACCAGATAAAACAGTTAAGGTAGGCAGCCAGTAGTACCCACTGGAAAAACATAACACATACAACACGTGAAATACTAACAGCAGGCAGGATGCAAAACAAGGAGAGCAACAAGAGCAACATATCCTTATATGTGCCATAGCAGTACCTCCACTGTGCTACCCCCCAGAAGAACAGTCCATTCTAGTTTGTAACATAACAGTAACTTTTCTTTGCTTCCCCAACCAACTAAAGAACAGGCACATGAACCATTTTGCTAATAAAACACATTTGAAATGCTAAACATACATTCAGAGGACCTCTCCCTGAAATATTTGTACATGTGTATCACACAGCTTACTATTTTTATGTATTGTCATTCATTTGTACCTCTGAAATGGCTTGACAAACATGGCTATGCCATCACTACACTTCTAGGTAATGCATATAGATAACAGTGAAAACACTTTGCTTCACATTATTCATTAATATATTCCAGCATATGCATTATGTAGGTACAAAAATGACAGCATACCTACTGGAGTTCTAAACTCTTCTTTAAATATATATTGGGAAATAGTTTGCTTTGCTGAACATGTAGCAAGTATCCTCACTCTCAGTTTGGCTAGCTACACATTTGCCTTTTTATAATGGAGTAGATTATTAATGGACCGCATCTGTCTAGGCTGTGTTTCAGAGATGCTAATTGAGGCATAGGTAGCTGAATTATATGCTAATCAACCAATCTGGCGGAGGTATTTAAAAAGATATAAAGCAACCATTTAGATTCCATGCTGGTTTTTCCTGTGGATTTCAAAAGTAGTGGAGTACAGACACAGAAAGTCTACACAGACAGAATGTTAGGAGCTGCTGCTGCTTAACTCCATTTGTATGTGCTACAGGCTACAGGCAATGCTGCTGCTGCCAATAGTCCTAGGCCAAGACAGAGAAGAGTTTTCAGGCCACATTTAACTTATCACAATATACATGACAAAGACATTGTAGAGTGCTACAGGGTGGACAGGAACACAATACAGGAACCCTGCAACCGTTGCCAGCCTCATATCAGAGCCATAGCCTTTGCCTCCCCATGTATTGGCTGTGTACTGCTTGCATCACAGTTAGCCCTGAGCTAACAATGTGTCAACTGTTGCATTTACAAGGTAAGTCCTGAACATGTACTGTATTGTATAATAATATTATGACATGCCCTTGTATTTCATCGCTTGGTACAGTAAGCAACTACAAGGTGGGAGATTTGTACAGAAATTAATGTCAATGTGACAACAGACAGCTATTTGACTTGTATGTGTCCATTAGCAAGTAGTGGGCTGCAGGCCTCAAAGATTCACACATTGGTACCTCCCCAAAGTAATGGTGATCACTGCATGCCTTCAGTTTAGCACCATAAGTTTGAAATGGGAAGACATAACAGAGAAGTTCAAAAGTAATGAGACACATAGCAGCTTCCAGCTTCACCACCCTCACAAGAGCAAACCAGCGGGATGCAAAACAAGGAACCTAACAAGAGCAACATAGCCTTATTTGTGCCATAACAGTAGCTCAGCCTGGCTCCACAACCCAGCATTACTGCAGCACAGATTAAAGCTGCATTGTCCAAGGCCAAGAATGCAGCTTCCATGGGACCTGATAATATCCCTGGCTGTGTTCTACATGAACTACAAAGTGAACTGGCACCACATCTGTGTGCCCTGTTGAGTTACAGCCTCACCTCAGGCTTTGTCCTTACCGAATGGTGCACTGCTACAGTCATTCCTCTCCATAAAGGGGGTAGCAACTACAGACCTTGGAAATTATCACCCCATTGGTCTGATGAGTCTAATATGTAAAGCTATGGAGCGCATCATCATGGACCTGATTGACAAAGATATAGGAAATCCCCAAACTCTACACCCATGCAATTTGGCTTTGTGAAAAGGAGATTATGCCTGCTCAACCTGGTTGACTTCTTTGAGTCAGTCACCAGGGCTGTGGATGAAGTTAAGGCAGTGCATACAGCCTACCTCAATCTGGCCAAGGCCTTTGACACCATTCTTCACTCAGGAATTATTGATACTCACCAAACTGGGCATCGACCCCTATATCACTAGGTGAGTTGCAAACTGGCTCACAGATAGAACACACAGTGTGAAAGTAAGGAACTCCAAGTCAGACTGCCGAACAGTTATGAGTGGAGTCCCACAGGGGTCAGTCCTGGGTTCTCTCCTGTTTCTCAGAAGTCCAGGCCAACAGAAAGGGACTCTGGCTGACCAAATCTGCAGACTACTGCAACCTAGGAGCCATTATTAACTCCCCCAAATGATGCAGACATCCTACAGAAAGGCCTCACTGAGACCAATGACTGGTGTCGAAACCATGGTGTTAAGCTTAATGCCAAAAAATGCATCATTTCCTTTAGTAAAAACTCGGTTCCCACTAATTACCACATCGATGGGAGCCCAATGAACACTGAAGGCATTATAAGAAATCTGGGGATGCAGGTTGACAGCAACCTCTACTTTGACCACCACATTCCCACTGTGATCAGAACGTTCTTCTATGTAACACATCTTGTTATCAAGGGTTTTGCATCCAGGAAGAAAGAGGTCATCATCTCTCTCTACTCTTTCCTCATTAGACCAATCATCAAGTATAATGTCCCATTTGGCATGTACTTCACTATACACCTGCAACAGCTGGAGAAGCCACAGAAGTACCTCACGAAGAGGATCATAGGCATTAAACATGTCCTGCACAGACAGACTCAAAAGACTCCGGCTATTCTCTGCCTCATATCACCATCTTAGAGGCAATCTCTGTTTGACCTAAAAGCCATGTCTGACTCAGCTCTGGTAGAAATGCTACATCTAAAGAAATCCCAATCCCTCCGCATCACATGATTCAGAGAACTCAACCTCATTACCACAATCAACAGAACATGCTGGAGGGACAGGTTCCTCACCCAGGGACTGCCCATGCTCTGGAATAGGCTTCCCATACATGTCAAGCAAAGCACCTTGCTGACCCTCTTCAAGAGAAATCTTGATTGGTGGATTGTAATAGAAAGTTCACCCCAGGGATCACTCCAGTGGCTCTACTTGATAGAGACACTGGGAACCGATGTCAGGCAGCATGATGCCAGGGCACTTCTATGGGCTAGGCTTGTAAAGGCTCGAGGGCCATTAGCCTAGTACACAACTATGAAACTATGAACCTATAAAAGAACATTATACCCTTGCATGTTCCATGACAGAAACCCACTTTTGCTCCCCACCCCCAAAACAGCAGTCTATGCTTGCTTGTGGCATCCAACCTTCCATTGATTTGCTGGCAACCGCATATCATATTGTCCACAGTGAAAATCCTCACACATTTTAAAGTACATTATACAGACTGGCTTGAATACTGCATGTCTCTGACTACTGGTCAGATAACTGATGAATGGCCAAGAAACACAGAAAGGTAGGACACCGCTGTATATTTGCAAGGAATAATCATAGCAGATTGTGTGATCAGTAAGTGCACTACATCCAAATATATTACAAAGAATACATTTGGAAATAACAGGCCATGCCTTGATATCAGTGTACATTCAGTGGCACTTGACTGCGTGGGTCATTATGTCATATATTTGCTGCAGACGTGTTTGTGGGGCAAAGATGGATAAGTATCCCCTCTTATTTTGTGTTGCTGCATTGTAGTGAGAGTTGGGATCCAGACCCATGTAGTCATATCTCATGTGTACTAACAGTTTCTACTGTGTATGTCATAGATTGAGTTTCTGCATTTCAACTAATACTCCATGTTTTATACATTTTTCTTTCTTTTTGGGGGAAGGTCTACTGTTTATGTGATGCACTTCTTAGCACAAACAGCTTTGCCTATGCACATTTTGTTTGCCAGTAGAGCAGCACTGCACAAACTGGAGGAATGAGCCACTCAGGTAGCAGACAGGAGCTAGACAGCCAGAAACATACACTGGATACATTCAATTAATGCTATTGGCCATCACACAAACACATTTCCCGGTAGCCTCATTCCCACACAATGTGTCTGTGTGAGGGTAAGCGATGCGCAACCCTTTAAGATGTTTCAAATCCAGAAAGTGTGCACTCCCAGTAAGTGTGATACCTGCAATTGTCAGGAAAATATCATTCTACATTGGTCTTGATCTGTGATAGCCATGGCTGGCATTCTTAGAGAGTTTTTGAGATTCCGTGCTCAAGGATGGGGTGTCCAGGAGTCCAAAGTATTTGTTGGACTCCTTGTAAATGAACATGGGCCCAGGCTGTTGCAGAGGGATCTAACATTCAAGACTCATTCTGCAGCAGCTGTGAAAAAGACAGAACAGAACACCATTATGAATACCAGTCTTGACTATATTCAGCTTTTAACTTTATAATTATTCACTGAAATTTATACTTACACATCTGTGGGGTGTCCCCTACTTGACATTCCCTGATCCAAAGGTCAAGGGTATCCCACTTCCTCCTCCTGTGGTTATCAAAATGATGTCTGCATTGCTGACCTTTGTTGGGGAAACCTGTCACACTGATTAAGGCCCTGGCAACACTATTCCAGACTATAGATTTATATTCTGACCGGAACAGTCCTGCTGCAACAACCTGGGTCCATGCTCTTTAACTAGGAGTACAACAAAAATCTTGGACTCCTGGACACCCCAACACCATGTCCAAATGTGCAAATTCTTAATCCTTTCTGAAAACAGTCATGTTTCCCCTAAAAAAAGGTTTAAGATCTCTTGAAACATTTTGAAACTTGAGGATAATATAAACATGACACAGGTAAGGATATTGTGAAGAAGCAGTCCAACCAAGTATTCTGTAGGCATATTCAAGCACAATGTATTCCTTTTTGGCTTAATGCTATTTAATATTATCAAACATTATCAATATCTAACTACCAAAGTATTTTGTGTAAAAGATTCTGGCAAATATAAATCAGAATTTTTTTTTTACTTCTGGCCTCTAGAGCAAGAAACAGTATTGCTTGATGAAAGCTGAATTATCTTTAATGGCAGTGTCGATAAAAATCAAGTTAACTTTGAAAGTGTACATTGTAAAATCAGAATGTTCTGCCTTTTTCTGTTCTGGTACATCAGAAATATATTTTTTAATTATTTCCTGGATGAGAAAGAGACCTTTGTTTTGGTCTTCAGGTGTTAATAGTCTGTCCATTTTTTTTGTTTTGCACTCCTTGATCTTCTTCCTTCTTTGTAGACTATATCAGCTATTTTTACTTCTAGTTTTTTTTAATTTTTATTAAATTCAAAGGGGGCCAGCCCCCCGGGTTCATGGCTTGCCCCCAAGGAAAGGGGGTTTTGGGGGGAATTCCTTGGGCCCTGGAGGTTTCGGTTGGGGACCCAAATTCCCTCCCGGGTAAAAATGGGCCCCCCTGGTTCCTAACACCCCAAAAGGCATGCGAATAAAATTGAAAAAATTTGGTTCTAAGTGGTGGTGTGGTTAAGGCCCCCCGAAATGAAAAACCCACGGAATTTTCCCAAACAGAACCCGGCTTGGAAACCCTAATTCCAAAGAAAAGAAAAAAACGAAGGGCATAAAAAAAGGGAAAACCCCCTCAACTTTAAATGAAATTTTACATTTTTGAAGTAAACCCCAGGGTTAAAAATTTTTTTAACAAAAAAAAAAAAATTTTTTAAAAAATTATAAAATCACAATTTAATACAAATCGGGTTTAACCTTAAAAAATTTTAAATCAAAACCAATTTTGAATTTGGGGCCCTCAATTTTTAATATAAATTAAAGAAAAGAGGAAGAAAACAAGAAAACCCCAATTAATTTAATAGGCCCCATCTAAAACCGGGGAATCTCAGAGGAAAATACTCCTTTTTTTTGGGGAGAAATTTTTTTAAAAGGGGAAAGGTTTGGGCCGGGCCTTTGAACAAAGGGGCAAAGGGGTAAATTAAATCTTTCTGAAAAATTGAAAACCAGGTGGGGAAAAATTTCCCAAACCCCAAAACAGAAATTCGAAAATTTACAAAAACGGGAATTTCGGGGAAAAAGAAAAATCCATTTTGGGTTTTGGGATAAAAATGGAAATTTCCCCCAAATCAAAGGTTAAAAGATAAAAGCTGGGAAAAATAAAACAAAAACATTGGTTCCAAAGGGGGGGACATTGGTTTTTTGAAAATTTTTTAAATTTCTTTGAAAACCCAAACAGAACCCCGGAAAACAAAACTAACCCCGGGAAAATTAAAAATAAAACCCTTGGGGTCCCACCCAGGGAAGGTAAGGCAAAAATTAAAAAGGCCAAAAGGCCCAAAAATTTTTAACACCAAACCACCACTAGGGGCCCGGGAAAAAACCAAAAAGCCCTGTGGGTATGCTAATAAAACCCCATGCCAGGTTTTCCCCCAGCAAATGAAAAGTGTAAAACATAAACCATGTGAATTAAACCACGGAAATGTAAAAAAAACAGGGGGAACTTTTAAAAGAACTTTTGGGGAGCTATGGGGACCAGCCATGTTTAAAAAGGTTTTAAATATGCCAACAAAACCCACCCCCGGAAAAGGGGGAAAAGATGAAACCAAAACCTAAAACAACATTTAATGTCATTACGGGGTAAGGGGACATTTACCCCCAAAGGGATGTCCCCAAAACCGGAAAAAAGAAAATATAAAAGGTATTTAACTTGTAATACAAACAGGTTTTAAAAACCAAATAATAAATGGGGTTTAACACCACAACCAAAGGGTCAAAGGGTTCCTGGGCCTTTTCCCAATGCCTGGTAAATTTTAAAGGAATTAGTAGTAAATTCCAAAGGGGCAAATGGAGGGGCGATAATCTGAATCCAAATGTCCCCCCCGGTGAAGGTTTGGTACCCAAAGGGATTCCATAAAAACTGAGGAGTGGCCCAGGGTTTACATGGAGGGGTGGGGCCACCCTGGAAGCCCCTTTGGACCCCCCATATCGGGCCCTCCCTTCAAAAAAGCTGCAGGAAGGGTGGGGAAAATGGAACCTTGGGGGGAGCCACAGGGGCCCAAAAGGATGTGTATAAAAAATGAAAACCCCCATCCCCAAAACCCATAAGGGACACGCCAAACCCAAACACAAAAGGGGTTTTCGGGGGAAAAGAAGGGGGCCAATTGGGGAATTGGGAGTATTTAAGGGCCCCAACCCAAACCAAATAAAACCCCAAACAGCCCCAAGGGACAAAAGGTGAAAGGTCTGCCCAAAATTCCAAAACAGGAAGGGGGATTAGAATGAAAAAAGGAGGGGAGGAAAGGGAGGAAACCCAAAATGTAGCCTTGGAAAACAATAGAAATACTTACATTAACCCCTATGACACACCTTTCCCCCGCACAAAGTAAAAGGGGAAAAGGCAAAAAAAACACCCCACCTGTTTTTTAAAAGGGGGCCCATGGTGTAAACCACATGGGGAAACTTTTAAAAACATTTAAAAACCTGCCATAACGTAACCCCATCAGCATTTTTGGTGCGGTGTTTGGAGGAATGGATGGCCCGACAACCAAACCCACCCAAAGGGGAAAAGTGTTCAACCCCAAAAAGGGTAACCAACCCAGGGGCAAGGAATTGGGGGAGAATTTTGGAAGTTTTTAAAAAGGGGTGGAAAGGGGGGCTCCCTAAAAATATGGAGTTGTGCCAACCATTGGGGCCCCAGAAAAAACCCCCAGGGGGGCCCACCCATGGCTTTTAAAGGGTTTAAATTTGTTTTGGGCTTGTGAATACTACCCAAGGTACCTTTTTCCAAAACCAACTGGAAAAATTAAGGGGGACTCACAATAAAAACCAAGGGTTACCCAGGTTCCTTGGATGCCTGTTACCCACAAAAAAAAATGACAAAATTACCCCCAAAAACCAGGAAAGGATTTGGCCGAAATATGCCCCCCCACCCTGGGGAAACAAACCCGGGGGGAAAATGCTTTGGGATGCACATCAAATCAATTTTACCACCGGTTGACCCATGGGTAGGTTTTTAAAAAAACCCAAAGGGATTCCACTCCACCAAATTGCCGGGCCCGGGTCAAGGGCCCAGGGCCAGCTTTAATTTGTTTTAAAGCCCGGGAAAGGGGAAAAACCATGCCTCCCAATCTGGAATCCCTAACATTTTGTACCAAGGTATTTGGGTAGGGGCCACCCCAAAGGGCCAAATTGGGGGGTTTGCGGCTATGCACTAAGGCCAAAAAAATTGAAAATTTCCTTTTTCCAAAAAAAGCCACAAACCCTTTTTTGCAAGAACCATAAGGGGCAAACGAAAACCAGAACTTTTCATAAACTTGGTTGGGATGTTAAATCCGGTTTCCATGTTTACAAATTTTTGGGGGCCCTTCCCCAAAGGGAATTTCCCCCCGGGGGCAGTGTCCCAACCTCCATTGGAAATGTGCCAGGTACAAAAAACCTGCGGGAAACAGTTCAAAAAGGGACAAAATGGGTGGGGCCCCCTTCTTTTCCCCCACAATTTAAAAATAAAAAAAATTAAATAAAATTAATAAAAATCCCAATATTACCTTGGCAAAGAGGGAATTTTTAAAAAGGCACATTTTCTGAAAATTAAAATTATGGATGGCACCCCATTCCCCCTTTGGAAAAAAAAGGTAAAAGGGAAAGGGAACAAAAACCCCCACCAAAGGTAAATTGAATGTATAAGGTGGACCACGGGGTGGGGGTCCACTAGGAGGTTTAAAACTTTTTTAAACCCAGCGGGAAAGGGTTGAAAATGCCAGTCCTCCCTTACAAAAGGGTGGTGTGTGTGTAATAGGTTTTTTCCCCAGGTAATTTTCGGTGGGTTTTAACGGCCTTTGGCAAGGCCACCCCCAAAGGGGGAAAACGGGTTCCCTATTGGCCAAAAAACTTTCAAAAAAATGTCCGGGAGAGGAAAATTTAGCCCATTTTAAGAATGTTCTTAAAATTAGCCGGAAAAAACCCTTGCTGCTTTAATGAAAGGGTCCCAAATAATTTTTGGGATGTTGTGCAACCGGGGGTTGACCCGGGGCAGGTTTTAAAAACCCCAGGCCCAATGCCCCAAACCAATGGCCATTTAAAAGGTGGCAAATGGGGGTTGTGTTCCCAACCCAATCCCGGAGAAAATTTCCAGAAAACACGGGAAATACCTTTTAACTATCCCAATATGTAAATTAAGGGAAGTTAACCCATGCATTCATATAAAAAATTAAAAAGGCCCAAGTAAACCCCAAAACAAAACAAACAAACCAATTAAAGGGGACAAATAATTTTGGAATTTTTAAAATGAAAGGCCCCCCCTTTTAATGCATTTTCCCCCCACACCCCCCAAAGGGGAAATGTAAACGTAATCCAAAAAACACCAGTAAGAAATTCTTTGCGGGCATCAACATATTGGGGAAGCAAAAAGGGGGAAAAAATTTTGCATTTTGGAAAAAACGGCGGGGTTAATTTTGTTTAAATAGCCTTATGGTTTGGGGGAGAAACAGGGAAACTTCACCCCAAAATCCGGGGCAAAATAAAATTTAAATTGTTCCAAACGGGTTGAAACCCAAAAAAAAAACACCCCGTCTAATGGGGCCCCGGGCCTTGAAGGGGAAAAATTTAACCCCACGGGAAAAGGGAAGGAACCACGCAATAAAGAAATTAGTCACCAAACCCCAATTGGGCAGCCAAGTTGGTACCTTTTAAAAGGGTTCCCAAACCCTTAAAAACCAATGTCATACTAAATGTTTGCGGGAAAATAAACCCGGCCGTATAAAAAATTGAAAACCCTTCATTGTTTTGTTAGATGTTTTTATTAAATTTTTTCAAAAAAATTATAGGGGGTTTTGTTTAAAAAATTTTTCCAAAAATTTTCATAAATTGGGAAAAAGGTATTTAAATTGGGAAATTTTGCCTTTGTTTAAAATTTTAAGGGGGGAAAAGGACACAACGCCCAAAAGGGATCCCCTCAGAGGGGAAACGGAACCCTAAACCCGGGCAGGGTGGGAAATGTAAAAAGGTACGGCCAAAGGGGGGAAATTTTAAGGAAACGTAAACCAACAAAAACACAATGAAAAGGGGTACTTCCCGTATTTTCCCCCTTTGGGGATATATTAAATATTTAAAATTATATTTATAATATTAATATTTAAAAAAATATATGTCCCAAATTTTCTTTTCTTTAAAAAACGGGATAAAAGGGCGTAAAAAGGAAATTTTATGTTGATAAAATTAAAGGGAAACACCTTTAACCTGCAAAAAATTAATGGGTTAAACAATTCATAACACCTTGGAAGGTTTTTAACAAAAAAATAGGTTACCCGGGAAACCTTTGGGAATTTTGTAACAAACCTTTTCCCCATTCCCCGTAACCACGAGGCCCGGGGAAAGGACCAAAGGGAAAGGTACCAGAACAGTCAACCCAGTAATGGGATATGTTAAAGAAGGGACATTGGGGGTTAAACCCGCCCCCCCCGGTGTTCCCTTCCAGGGGATTTTGTTAAAAGGGGTTTTTTGTGAGTGGGAAACCCTTTTTTGTTGGGGTTGGGTGCCTTTTGAAACCCCCCGGGTTTTGGATGAAATGTGTTTGGTGTGTGTTGGTTTTTTGGGTTGTTGGTGTTTGTGTGGTTGTGTGTGTGTTGTGTGGTCCCCAAAAAGGGGGTTGTTGTCCCTTTTAAAGGTTTTAAAATCATTAAGGGAAAAGGGTGTTGGGTAAGCAAAAGCAGAAAAGGGGCCAAAAGGGTTACCCCCGCCCACATTGGAAAAGGGAACCCCCGGGGGGTGGGTCCGACAAAAATTTTACAAACAAATGTGGGTTTGTAGGACTTTAAAATTTATTTTTCCCATTTTATAAGGGGGTAATTTTGATTAAATAGTTATGCCCTGTTTAAGAAACTTTTAAATGTTACCATGCAATTTTTGTAAGTAACCCCAAAGTCCCACAATAGGTTTGTTTTGGGGTTTTTAAAAGTAGGCAAAACCCTTGTGTACCTGCCCCGGGGCTATTGGGGGGGCCTAAAAACCCCGGGGTTCCCCCAAGTGTAACAAAGGGATAGGAAAGGTTTGGCAACCCTAAAAGGGTTGTGTTTCCAACCAAAATTTTGAAATAACGAAATAGGGCAAAAATTCAGGGGATGTGTATTTGCAATCCCTTTTAAACAATCGGGCAATTCTGGGGAGGGAATATAAACCCTCCCCCGGGAAAACTTATAAAAAACCAATTAAACCAACCGGCCCCAAAAAGTCCAACCCATAAAAACCCCCAACAATGTCTCTTAATTTAGGGAGGGCCCCCAACCAAAAACATATATTGGGGGGAATAGTAAAATGAAAGGGCCCCCCCAAATGTAAAAAGGGCTTGTACACCCCCAACCCCCCAACATTAGAAACCATAGAAAATTACAGATTTGTAATAACACCCACAAACATCCAGTGCCCCAAACATTAAAACCATTAACTTTATTGTGAGGGACCCCCAATTTTAAAGGGGGGCCCTGAAAATTGGGGGTTTAAATTTAATTTGGAAAAAAACCCCCGGCATGTTAAAAAGGGTTTTTGTTTGAATATTTTTATTAACAGATTTTGGGGTTGCCAGGTACACCCCCCTTTGTTGGGGCCCACAATTGGTCACATAAAATAAAGGGCATAAATAAAGTATAATTTGGGCCTCCATACCATTTGAATTACCCCCCCATAAAAAAACCCCCAAAAACGGGCCTCCCCTTTTGGGAAATGGGAACCCCCCAAGTGGGTTCTTTACCCCCGGGTTGCCCCCATTTTGGCCCGGTTGGGTAGCTGACCAGCGTTATGAAAGAAATTTAAGTCACTGGGGAACAAAATTTGGGGAGCCACGGGGTTCAGGTATCGCGTAAAAGGTGTTGAGACTTAAAACCCGTATGCAAAAAATTTGGGGGGTTTAAAAAGGTGTTAGAAGTTAAAACCCCAAAATGAGGAAAACCCCAAGGTTGGAACACCGGTAATGTTTTTAGGGGTATGAAAGGTTTTTTTTAATTTTTAGGGGTTGATACCCCTGGGGATTAATTAAAAGTGTCCAAGGGGCATAAAGGGGGGGAAAGGTATTTAATGTAGTGTGTTTTCCCCTAGCCATCCCCAAACGGGGTTGGAAACTGTGGGTAGGTTTTTGGGCCCACAAGGTTTTAACATTCCGGACCCCAAAAAGGGAGCCCCTTGAGGGCTTTAAACCGGGAAACAATTATAAACCCCCTCAGGGGTGGGTTGCCCAAAAAGGTAGTGCCTGAAAGGGTTAGGGTTGTAAAACCTGTCACGGGTTGGGCAGGTAGGGCATATAACGAAATTTTGAAGGGGTCTTAAAGGGGGTCCCCTGTGAAAGGGTATGCGCTTTTGGGGGTACAGGGAAAATGTTTGTTATTTATTTGGTTATGTTTTTTAAACGGCAAACAGGCATATCAGCAAACCAAAGGTATTGTCTAGGGCTGAAAATCAGGTCTTTGGGCCCGGGGCTTTGGGCCCATTGTAAAGCAAGATACCAATCCTTGGGGGGGCAAAAGAACCATGGAAACAAAGGAAAAGTAATGTTTACAGGGTTCATAGGGGGTAATGCCCCCCGGGGGGTCCCATTTGGGGCAAAAACTTAGTTTCACCCGGGGCACCTTCTGGGAAGGGGCCTGGGCAGCAACCATGGAGAATTGACAGTACACCCCCTGGTGATTGGCTTTCATTTTTGTTCCCAAACCCCACCAAGGGAAGGTATCCCTTGGAAAGTGTTTTAACTGAGTGTCCCTCAGAGTCCCCTAGGATTTTTATTTTTAAACCCCCCCTTTTGGTGAGTGTAAAAGGTTTGGGAATTAATTTGGGGCAATCCCCTCTTGGTCCCACAAATAGGGAGATTTTCTCAAAAGGGGCGCTTATGTGGGGTGGGTAACCCATTAATATTTTTGTAAAGGGGGGTTTTTGTTGCAATTTTCACCCCTGAGTAGGTAGTAGGGGGGAAAGTTCCCCAGCGGGTGCCAAAATTCACCCCAACTTTTTAACTGTCGGAGCTCAAAAAAGTCTTTGGCTGTTAATGGTGTGGTATGCAAAGCTGTAGCTGTTGTGTAAGGTACACCCTAAATGGGGGGGTGTACCCTTGAATGTGCGTAGAAGTCTTGAGTTCAGAGGTTCAATGAGTGCCTATGTACCAGCTACACACCCAGTACAGATAAGTGGGGCCCAAATTAGAAGGATATCCAACAGTGGAAATTTGGTAACCACAGGAGTGGGTGAACATTTTTATACAAACATGTACAATGTGACATGAAAATGTAGGGGGGACTTAACCACCCTATGTGATAGTCAGTGGGTGAAGGGTTTAAATTTAAAGGTGATGTTCATGCCCTTTTTCATGCACTTGAGGCCATGATATTCATATCAGGTATCTGTCACAGTGACACCCGGGATGGAGTCAGTATCAGTTGGTGGATCAATCAGGGGCCTTTGTATGCAGGGGTTTGTAAAGCTAGGCAGGAAAGCCCCTCTGTGCTAGCCTGTACCTCGGGGAAGCATATACTGAACATGAGGGCCCAATGACTGAGGACTGTGGTATCCCAAATGTAACTGAAATGCAGGGGTACTATGGTATGCTACCCTCATTGTGTGTGTCCTGTCCATGAGCCAGGCATAACATCCTGAGACAGGGGGTACGATGTGCAGGTGGATGTGTATGTTGTCAATACCAGAATAGAAGGTGCTGAAAGGTTTGAGAGGACAATGTAGGATGTGGGACTGACCATCATAAACTACCCTGGTAACTGTATGAAAGGAGTCCACCAGGTGTAGGGGCCATGCTCTGGCCCTAACAAGCCCAAACCCCGGGTGGCATAAAAACCCGGAGCCCAACAATGTCTCTGTGAAGGGCGTCCTTGAGGGTGTGCCCCATAGCCATGCAGAACAGTCCAGTCAGGTGTGTGGACTATAGTCCCACTGGGCTTTTGGGGTGCCACCTGTGGGAGTGTGATAAATGTTGCTGCATGCCATTCAGGGGCGACAATGTCTGATACAAGGCTATTACTGAAAATGGTGGCCTAGTGGGGAGACATGTCTTTCAGAGGTTTGTGGACATCACAGCCTGGGACTTTGGAAGGTGACATGGGGCCAGTGTCCCAGGACATATAGAGTGCAGATTAGTACTGTGTAGGTGTGACCAGGGACACCAATGTTCCTGCATGGATTGGGGCCCCTGTGGAGTGAGAGGGTGTAATGTTAGCATTGAATCCATCCTCCAGCATGTTGCCAACATCACCTGGGTTTGTAATGTTCCTGAGTGACTGTTGTATGTGAGAGCAGATGGGGGTGTTGCCTTTGACTACTGACATACCCCCATAATGCCTTGTGGTACCCCCCAAATGTTTTCCAGTAATGTGTACTAGCTAGTTTTGGGGTATGTGATGAGGGATCCCATGGCCCTACCAGGCTGACCAGTGAGCTACCCCACCCATGGGATTGTACCCCACTGTGCAACAGCCTCCACCTGTTGTTGTACATTATGTCCATGGAACTGACCACCAGAGTGGCGCCTGTTATCTGGTGTGTACCATCATGGCTCTGTTGGGGGTAGCATGATCCATGCAGTTTGTACTTTAAAATGAAGTGCACTGGGGTATGTTTCAGCATTTGTATGTGCATTGTCCATTGCACGGGTGTCATAAATTAAAAACCCCTGTCAAAAGGGCGCCTGTAGTAGGTGTTGTAGTACTCATGTACTGTGTATGCCTGAAGGGTGTGGTCCCGGGATGTGGCTAACAAGGTTGATTAGCATATGTTGGAACCCACCAATGGGGGGATAACCCAGGTGTGGAACACCAGTCACATGTTGGTAGGGGTCATGTAAAGGGTTTAAATTTAGGTCTTGGGGGTGGTGTGTATGGGTTGATCCACCCAGTGGAGGTTATGACTCATGGATGTGTCGGTACATGAGTGGCTATCCCAGTTAAGTGGGGGGTAGTGTCAGTCACACATCAGTAGTAGCTGTCTGAGCCCTACTGCCCAGTACACCAACAAATGAGGTCTGGAAACCCGTGGGGTATGTTGTTGAATCTGTAGCTTGTTACAATGTGTATAGGTTCTGGAAAAGTTAGTTGCACGTGGAGCACCTCTGATGCATTGTGCTAAGTAACTAGCCAGGATGTGTGACAAAAAGTGGGATAGGGGGAACACCTCAGCTGTGGGTGTGGGTCCAGGTAGGGCCTGAAAGGTATGGTCTGTCCATAACCTGTCATTGCAGGTGTGCTCTGCAGAGCCTAGAGGCAGGTCCCAGTCACTGCAGAGATATTAAAGTGTTGCATTAAAAGGTGTGCCTTGCCTGTGGGGTTCACAAAAGATGATGCAAGCATTGTGTCACATGACCCATGTCTTGCCCAGTTCCCATTCTGCCGGTGACTGTTATTGGAAACTGTGCAAGACAGGCAGTATAGAAGCAGCAAGAGCCTTACATGTGATCTGTACTCCCAGGGCTGACAGGTCATCTGTGCCAAAGAATTGTGTTTGACCAGGTCACTCAAACCAGACAGATACCAGATACCTGTGGAATGACAGCAGAAGCATAGGCAACTGTTGAGGTGACACAGTCAGTCATTTACAGTGGTATGGCCCAAATGAATGCAAAATGCCCCCCGGGGCTGGGCCCCAACCTTCAGGGCTACAAGACTGGTGAGTTACACCCTGCACACTTCTGTGAAGTGGCATCTCAGGGCAGTCACACTAACATGGAGAATGACAGTCACATTTACCTGGTGAGGTGGGCATGGGTGCATAGGTTATGTTGCAGAACCAGTTACCCGACAGAAAGATGTACTATCGTTGTGTAGCCTGCTGTGGGGGAACTGCAGTGTGACCCCCTACAGAGTCACCTATGACTGGTGTGTTGTGTATGTTATAACACCCTTTTGGCTATATGTGATGGGCACACTTGAGTCTGTGGGCTATAAGTTGGTGATGTTGTGTTTTGAGGGGGGCTGCCTCTGGTGCCTACACAGAGTATGGAGAGGTACTGCACAATTTGTTTTTATTGTGGCCTGTGGTGGAATCATGTGAGACTATGTGATGAGGGGGGTTGGAATGTTAAAATCCCCACATGACTGTCAGGTGCAGTCAGGGTTGGTGACAGCATTACCCCAGCGGGGCTGCAAAATTGCACCCCCCACAGGCTGTAGTTTTGTATGTTGGGAGGTAGCATTGAATGTGTACATGAGACAATGCTCTATTGCCACATGTATGACATATCCATCTATAGACAGGAAAAATTAATTACAACCCTGTTTAAAAACCAGGATTTTGGTTGGTGTGTACAACAGCTGTTGTACCAAAACAAGCTGGAAATTTTGGGCCCAGTGTACCTGTGGGAAATGGTGTGGAATGGGTGCTATATTAATCAGTAGCTCATGACATGCTCACAAGTTCTGAACAAGTGCCTAGCATGACCATAAAATTACAGATAGGGTGTTGGATAATATCAACCCACAAGTGGTAAACAGTCATAATGGGTGGCACCCACTATAACCCTGCTGAGTATGGTTTGCATGTCCATGAACCATTACCCTGTAGATGTTAGCAGTACAGAGGGAAAAATGGAGGGCCCGGCCGGGGTGGGGCCTGTTGACAGTCCCCTAAAAAAGGTGCCAGGGACATGTGCATACCAAAAGTGCCAGCTACAGTAGGGGTTAATGTTTTATACCCCCCCCAGTCCCCAACCCAAAAGACAAAGGGCATCTGTGTATGAAAGGGGGCCATGACCTAGGAGGAATAGCTGTGTGTTTGTGAACAACATACAGAATGGGCTGTGTGGGTGAGGTGGGGACATATGTGCACATTCTGATGGATGATATCAGCATTGTCACCGCTAGGTGAACATCCCTGTACCCATTAACTACCACCTAGGCTGGGTCAACATTATGGACACTGTGTAAGGGATGGTTTTGGGCAGTAACCCCCCTGCCTTGGTAAATTCTCCGGGCCCCCTTGGGTAGTCATACAAGGTACCCATGTCATGACAGGGTGCCATCCATGAGCACGGAGATCATTGGACAGGCATATACAGCACGGGGTGACCAATTTTGGGATCACATATCCCCTTTTAAAGGGGGTAATGGCCATGCATGGAGGGGTTACCAGCCTTCACAACCCCACCTCCACTATGCAGCATGCTGCCACCTTGCATAAAGACATTTGCTACACCATGATGTTGGACATGCTACATGTCCATATCCTGATCTGACAACATAGGGCATGGACAGCCACCGTCCTAATACTAGGATGCCACATGCTGGACAGACCCCTGTGCCATACATGTGACATACTCCCACCAAACCATGAAACCCTGTCCATAAAGCTGCACATGTCATCCCAGTCATACATGGTGTGAGGGCCCATGTTAGATGTAGTATCAACTGTCTGGATCAGTAATGTGGCACTGATGCCCTCCCGGGCATAATGGTGTCTGTTACAGCTAGGAAACCTTCCCCTTACATGCTATGGTTGAAAACCCATCCTGTGAATGAGTCCGACTAGCCATTGTCCCATGTCTATCACATGTGCAACACAGGGATCCTGGCGGGATGTTGAACAGCTGTACAGTGCTGTTAGATGTATATGGCAAAACACATGCATGTACAGGTGTCCAGGGGTTATGTGCATTGTCACTGCTCAAGTCCATTAAGGCTGTGTCTGTGTTGATATGTGACATATACACAGCATCAAGGTCAACAGCATTACCTGGACACATCCAGGCATGTGCAGATAGGTAAGAACACCAGTGCAGGCAAATAGACATGCCCACATCAAGACAGCATTCACAGGGAGTATGAACACTGTAATGAGGTGACAAAATATATGGTGATGATATCCAATGCAAAAGGGGTGTTACATGTGTGTGACACAAACACGCCAGTCGTGTCAGTGTCATGATGATTTGCAAAGATAAATGTGCAGATGTACTAGATGTCATAAAATGTATGTGCAGCAGTATCTCTGTACATCTCTGAAACTGTGACCTGTCACCATCATTATGTCTTACAGATAATGCCTCATACCCCTTTTTCCACCCAACCAGGAGGATGATGTCCTCACCCCGTACCTCCATGGGGCACGGGTGTTGTTCAGCCATGTGCCACAGCATGCCCAGGGCGGATCCTGTGGCAGGATCAGGGAGGGTGAACATGTGGGTGGCCCCCACCTACCAGCAGGTCGCAGACACTGCGGACTTGATATGACATGAAAAACCCGTGCCACTGAAATTTCCCAGGAACAAGGGGGAAAAGGGTGGTGGGCCACCAACCCACCCCCCACTCACACCCCCGAGGAGCTACTGGCCAGTCTGGGGACACCCTCAGAACAGCATCCCCCCTAGCTGCCATCGGGGGAGGTGGGTGTTTCCCAACCAATGAGCCTGGAGTTGCCTGGTAAGTAGTACTGCACATATGGCTATTATATCCCATTTAGTTGCATGTGTCACTGTACATTATGTAAAGTAACAACATATGCAAGGTATGTGGAAAACATGCTGCATACTACACTTGTTTCCCTGTGTATGCCCCATGTGCATACTATATGCTATTATACAGGTGAATGTGTTAACATGCACAGTGCAGTGGCTGTCATACAGTCATGGATAATGTTCATACTGCTGTGTCACCCCATACAGGTACCTCTGGCTGCCCACAGACATGAGTCCTTGCAGGTAAAACTGTCATCAGTATCAGGCATGTTAAAGCATAGATCTATTTTCCATGTGGCCAGTTAACAGTTTCACACTTGATGTTCATTCCAGTCATGATTTACAGGTCCCTCACCCCTCATTCCCCAGGCCACCCATGTGCAATATATACAAAAAAGTGATACACCGACTTGAAACCACAGTAGTTGTCATTGCTACATGTGTGGTCAGCTGTGCATACAACCTGGAGGTGTTCTCAATGGAGGCATATGGTATGCATTGGAAAAAAACATGTGGTCAAAACCCGTACCCACAGTGAGCTTTATATGGGCAGCCCACAGGTGTCACCATTTTTTATATGCCCCTGCATTGGGTGCACACATTGTGATTGCCATCTGACATGTCCCAGACACTGGGGTTCTGGCTGCAATATTGTCACACTATCCCATGCCCCTACCCCCCATACCAAACATACAACCCTTGTCTGCATAGCCCTGTGGATGGTGACATATCTGAAACTATGGGTGTATGTCATATGGGAAAACACAGACATATGAGATAGATGGCCATCACACACATTTGGCCAACACATGTGCACACATGGCCATGGGGGATGGCCAGAGACAGTACACAGTAAGGGTGTGTATACACCCTGTTGCACATTGTCCCACATGGTCGAAATATAGCCTTAGTTGACTGATTATACAGTTGATGTGGTACACTGGACATCCTAAAAGCCTGTGCACAGCTAGTGGAGGTGTCACTGAAGTCTACCATATAAGATCTGTTGAACATCACAACTGTGTCATAGCATGACAGTAGACACCTCTACAGCTTCCACAGACATTGACACCACATCAGCCCACAGATACTGTACATTTCCCTTGCTGCTGTAGGACATCCCTGTGCTGTGCACCTCTGTGTGTGGTACATCAATGTCATGTGGGGTGGTGAATTGACATGCCCGCTTGTGTGGACATGGTTGCCAGGCAGCTAAGACCCTGTAGTTGTTGTGCAGGGGGGTCATCTGTAGGTCCTCCAGTGACCTGTCCTTTACACAGCATGGTTTTGTGTGTATACACCTCAGCATCGGTCACAATCCACAGTTATGTCATGGCTATGCATGCAGTTATGGCTATGCAATGTGTACATATTATGCATTGTACAGCAATATAGATGCGCCATGATGCCATGCAATGGCACAGTGTCTGTACTTCACACTGTATAGCAATGTAGATGGCTCACACTACCCTTCTATGCTCATGCACATTTGCTAAACATGCATTCTATCTGTAGGGATACAGACAACACCCAATGTGATGCCCATTACGATGCTGTACATGTGTCAGGACACCATTGTGTCAGACATGTATGCATGTTAATGCACCGCCCGCAGATTACATGTCAAGGTCACGTCAGCCATGTGTACTGTTATCCTGTTTGGGCCACATGGTGTAAAAGGGGGATGCATACTACCATGATTGTGTGAACTGCATGGCTACTGATATAACACCTGCTTGCTGTCGTGTGCACCCCAGGGAGGTATGCTTACTAACACTATTAATGTCTGAGCTGCATGCCCTCTGCTGTATCACAGGCATTTCATGCCATCTGTCAAATCACATGCATGGTGTGTCTGTGTGTGTCTTTTTTGTGTGTGTGCTTTTTGTTTTGTGTGTGTGTCTTTTTTGTGTGTGTCTTTTTGTGTCTGTGTGTCTATTGTAATTTAGAGTCTTTCTTTGCATTCACAGGTGATGTAGGTGCGTTACCCTCCTGGGTCCATCTGATGTTAGTGTCCCCACACATACTAGCAGTATAGAACACATGCATGAGGTACAGGCAGGGTTGTCTGGGACTGTATCTGTGCAAGTAATTGCCATCCCAGCTATGTCCCCCCTTCCCCCCCCAGTTCTGCTGCCCACATATACCGCATCACCAGTGGCCATAGAGGAAGGACAGTCAGGTCTGTTAAAGGAACAGGAACGTGAGGTGGCTACAGAAGGTTTGTCTACACACCATGGTGTGAGTGTAATGACTTGAGATGTGCCACACAGGCATGTGGCGGTGCTGCTCGGGGGGGACCTCTGGCAGACATGCACCTGCAGGACAGAGCCAGCAGCTGGTATCACCAGAGATGTTCCAGACTGTAATGGCGGGACAGGCACCCTGCTGAATGGCAGAACAGAGAAGGGCAGAGGCTGCAGAGGGGTGCTATCCTTTCCTTTAAAACAACATCCAGGCATTGGCAAATGCTCAACAGCAGATTGCTGATGTTCTGGACAGGCGATTGGGTGACATGGTCGGGAAACCTTGACCGGCATGGCAATCCAAGGTGAGCTGTCTGTGCTGGAACATCTGGTAGGGTGAGGCTAGGCCACATGGACGGGGCCAGCTACACCACCTAGTGCAGGTCAAATGAGGGGCCACCTCACATGCCCCCTCCCATAGTGCTGGTAGCAGTAGCAGTGCAGCTGGTGCTGCACTGTCCACACCAGGACACAGCAGGCCCCTGGGCATGGCCCTGGACTTCCCAGGGGAACCCCGTGGACATGTGTCCCCGGGCAGTAGCCCTGTACCTCTGCCTGGTAGTGCCCGTGCAACCCCCGGCAGGCACAGGTCACGGGGCCTGGCCCGGGCACAGTGAGCTGTACAACCTGGTCTGTACAATCTGGAGCTGTCAATAAACCCTTTTAGGCCTCACAAAGGCAGAACTGTGCCCCACATACCCCACAGCAAAGACATCTGTAGGGCACCACAACACCCACATGCATACTGAACAGACATGTCCATTCATATCACTGACCCTTACCCACACACAAGATGTCATCCATTGGTGCAGCCTATGCCCGTGGCAAACATTATCACCCTGTGCATGTGATGAAGCCTGTGCCATCCCTGTCATCCACACCATTGGTGCAGGGACATGCTCAAATGGTCTGATGCACAGGGTGAACAGAATAGTGAGAAGTGTATATTACATTAGTTGTGTAAGAATAGTGAGAGAAGTGTATATTACATTAGTTTGTGTGAATAGTGAGAGGCGGTATATTACATTAGTTGTGTACTGTTTGCACCAGACATACCATGTAGTACAGGTTTAGCATGCACTGTTATATGTTCACAGTATGTGTCTCGGTAACAACAGTAACAGCATGTTGGTAATGATGCCCTGGTTCCCTCCTTATGGTCTACTTGCATGTGCCTACAGGTAGCACTGTTTGCAGTCTCCCATGTGTAACTGTGGAGTACTCACAGGCACATATGGCAATATCAGCATGCTATTCATAGCCTCAGCCTGACTGTTGGAAAGTTTAACATAACACAGATGTCCACACATATACTGATCCAGAAGCATGTGGGCAGTTTAATAAGCTACAGTGGCTAGAGACCAGACATCCATACCAGGTCACATCACAGGTATGTTGACATGGTGCAGGGGTTGTACACAGCAGGGGCTGGCCAATGAAAAGTTAGAGGCCACTTGATAGCATGAGGCCTCACTGTGTAGCAGTAATACCCTGTCACATTACAGGAACATGCTCACACTCCCGGGTCAACAACACTATAACGCACATCCCATAGTGTTGAGGTGAGGACCCATGCCTATGTGGTCATCACCGTCACAGTACCGTGAACCCCTGATGCACAGAGAAAAAACATGTACAGGTAGCCAGTGGGCTGGGACCAAAGGCATCAACAGGGTAGTGGACTGCATCACCATGAGGGGGTTTGGGATCCTGTGTGTTTTTGGGAGCATACACCCTCACTCCATGCACCAGACAGCCATACATACCTACAACACACACTGTGGAGACCACACATGTCATACACATATGGATAGCTGATGTGTGTGATAAAACACCCCACCTGCCTATTCATGCTTTCCACACTGCAGTATGTACAGATCTCTAAAAAGTGTACAGGGGTGTGTAACAATTGGGATGTATTTCCCCCCCATATGTGGCATATATGGTCACACAAGCAACACATGGCAGTACTGTGAATGATACACCTGCTATATGATGATAACTGACAGACATGCAGCAGTATTGGCCGCATTATTTTACCAATCCTTTTGTGCTGCTATATGCCCCGGAGGATGTAAGTGTTACAGGTGTCGTGACTCTGTCGGGAACACCTGACCTTTTAGGTTCTATGTCTCCACCCTCAAGTAATGGAAATAGCGACTGTTTGCACATGTAATGGTAGGATGGCTGTGACACACCTGTGAGCCATCCCCGGGAACATCCATCTACACAGGTGGATCACCCTTTTGTAAAACATCCATCCATACCTGCTGTACATCCTACCGTACTGTCAGTATGTCACCATATACAGGTGTCAATCATGGGGCTGCATTGCAACTGCATGTTGTAGTTAGGCACAGATGAGTTACTTACATCAGCTACTGCACATGCATGGTAGCTGCATGCACACTACAGATTGTACATGTGTTGGTCCTACATGCCTGTCATGTAGCTATGTTTGTATGCATTGCAATTGGTGGACATGTGTGTTGACATACATAACACATGGACTTTTTATGATATGATGGGTGTCATGGGTAACTTTCAAAAGTGTCCTCGGGCAACATTGCTGTCATGTACTGAATTCCCGATGGACCCACCTTCCATTTGCTTTTGATTGCTTTAGCCACTTGTCTGCAAAAGAAAAGCAGCTATGAAAATTTTTGTTTTGGGGCCCCAAAATTCCCCGCCTATGTTAAAAATGTTGCATTTTCAAACAGCCATTTTGGGCCCACCCCATTTGCTGCCGGTTTTGAAGTGGGACCCCTTGCTGCATAACACAAAACCCCTTTGGGAATTGTGTTAAGTTTTGTGGCCATGACAATTTCCCCTGGCAATTACATGGGGTTTTTGAAAATGGCTGTTATTTGGTTACAGGGACAGGGGCATTGTAAGTGTGTGACCCGGGCCCTGGAAATTTTAAAGCCCGATGGTTTTGGTTTCAGTGGTTTCATTTTAATTGGGGATAAACCCTATGGCCCCCTGTTTAAATGTGTGCTGCAAGTTGGCCCTTTTTAAACCCAATTTTACAGCCCCCCTTTTGGGGAAAGGAAAATCACCAAAAGGGTTTGTGTTTAAAAATGGCTGTGAAGCCCCGGCAAATTAATGGTGGATGTCGGGGGCACAGTAATTTTGGTTCCTGTTTAAATCCTGGGATGCCCAGAAACCTTGGGGTGATGGCCCCAATACATTAAAGGGGGTTATGATGTGGGGCCCTTAATCCATACTGGGGGCCCCCGTGTTTTTTAATGTGGTGGATGCCAAGAAAACCCTTTTCCCGCTTAAGGGGGTTTTTGGGCATCCCACAGGTGGTTGATTTCCCAGTAATTTTCCCAAAAAAACCCCTTTGTTTGAAACGGGACATTAAATGGCCCCTTTTTAAATGCTTTTTACATTCCCATCCCCTTGTTTGGGTGGCACCCACCAAAATGCCCTTTCCTGTTTAGAATCCTTAGCGCTGAAATGGTTAAAGTGTGGGATAAGGGAGTTGGGGTAGTTTTTTCCCCCGCCCCCTTCCCAAAAGGGGGTGTGGTTTTGTGTGTGTGGGGTTTTGGCCATTGGGGCACCGTAAAAGCTTTTTGGTCAACCCCCAAATTCCCATTTTTTTCAATGTCCCCCCAAAAAGGATGTCTTTTTGAAACACACTGGTTGTTGGGTTGAAGGGGGTATGTTGTCCCCCCCCCAATTTTTGTTGGGGTTGTTGTTGGGGTTTTGGGGTTTTTGGGCCCCGTGTGTGTTTTGTCTCTTCTCCTTGGGGGCCCGTTTGCTTTTAGATGCCACCCAACATTTCCCCACCCATCCTTTTCCTTTGGGATGATGCACCCACCTAGAAGTTGCCTCTGGGGTTTCTGTGCTTAGTAATTTGGGGTTCTGTAAATGCTAAAGCTGTAGTGTGTTTGGGGAGTTAGGTGTATGTTCCCTCCCAGCCCCGCCCAAATGTGTGTGTGTGTGTGTGTGTGTGTGTGTGTGTGTGTGTGTGTGTGTGTGTGTGTGTGTGTGTGTGATGTTTTGTCCACCCCGGGGACCAGTTTGGTTTTAGGCCCACAACCCCAACATTTACGGGGCCTTTGCCTTTGGGATGATGACCCACCTAGAAGTTGCCTCTGGGATGCTGTGTTAGTTTTGGTAGGGGTTCTGTAAATGCCATGCTGTAGTGTGTTAGGGTAGTTAGGTGTATGTTCAAATCCCAGCCCTGCCAAGTGTGTGTGTGTGTGTGTGTGTGTGTGTGTGTGTGTGTGTGTGTGTCTGTGTGAGTGTGTGTGTGTGTGTGTGTTGTTTTCCCGTCCCCCTGGGGCCAGTTTTGCTTTTAAAATTCCCCCAAACATTTGCACCCCTCTTTGCCTTTGGGTGTGCTGCACCCAGAAAGTCCCGTGGGAATCTGTGATAATATTCCCTGCTTTTGTAAATTTTAATGCTGTGTGTGGTTTGGGGGTTAGGGGTTTTTGTTCCTCCCAACCCCGCCAAGTGTGTGTGTGTGTGTGTGTGTGTGTGGTGTGTGTTGTGGGGTGTTGTTTTGTGGGTTTGTGTTTGTTTTCATTACACCACCTAATTTTCCTTTAATTTTTTAATTTTAAAAATTTTTGCAATTTTAAATTAAAATTTATTTTAGGGGAGTTATGATGTTAACTCCCCCCTCCAAATTTTTTTTTTTTTTTTGTTTTGTTTGTTGTTGTTTTGGGTTTTTTGTGTGTTTTAGCTGCATGGAACCCAAAGTACATTGCTTTGAAGTTTTTCTCTCCTAAATCCCTGGGCAGTGTTTTGCCTTTTGTGTTTCTGGGGTTTTGGGGTTAAACAAAGTTGTGGCCCTTTTTGGGGAAACAAATTAAAACCATGGATTCAGGAGTTTTGGTAACCCGATAATGCCTTTTGGAAAAGGTTCTTAACCCCTTTATGGGTTTGGTCCCCAACCCGACTGTTGTGTGTTTTGGGGGGGTGGGTTGTGTTGGTGTGGGGGTGTATCCTTATTTTACATATATTTTATTAAATTTATATGGTAAATTTATTATATAAAACAATTAAAAAAATTATAAAAAATTAAATTATAATAAATTTTAAAAAATGTTAATTATTTAATTAATTTAAAATTTATATATTATTAATTATTTAAATTATAATTATAATTTAATTTTATTATGATTGATGTTGGGTTAACACCTTGACTTGGGGCGCAATTTTCTTTTACTTTACCCCCCTTTGGATGTTTAAAAGTTTCATCTGTATGGCCCCCCTGTGCCATTTTCTGTGTGTGTGGGGATTCGTGGGTTTTCTGTGTGGGACCCGGGGTTATTGTGTTCCTGGGGATTTCAGGGTTAAAACAAGTTAACCCGCCCCCTTTTGACTGGCTTTTCAATTTTTTCGGCAACAACAGCCCCTGGTTAATTACTTTGGGTGTGAGTTGGCCATTTCCGGGCCTGGGGGTAACCTGGGGGCCCAATTTTTGCACCCCAGGTTTTCCCTTACAAAGCCTTTTCCACGGTTTGGACAGCCCAGGAAATGTTGGGGAGGACATTTTTTACATCAACTTGGGGTTTTTTTTCATTAATGTCCCTTCCCATAATGGGGATCTTCCCTTTGGGAGGAAAGGGTTTTGATTCCCCCAACCTCCCCCATTGGCCCCACATTGCCTTCAAATGCGACACCACAATTCCCAAACATAGGTACCATACACAACCCCTTCCCACCTTGGGGCCCTTCAAAAACCATTTTCCCCCAACACAAAAACCTACGTTTTAATTTTAAAGGCTTTTGAACCCCGGCTCTGGACAGGTTAAAACCAACCTTGGGGGGAATATGGATTTTACCTGGCCCCACCCGGATTGGAAAATTGGATGCCCCCGGATTTTACTTAATTTTGGTGCTTTCTGACAAAATGGCCTTTTTTCCAAAAATGGGGAAATTTTGTTTCCTTTCTTTCACACATGTTTATTCCAAAAGGGGTTTCCCCCGCAGGGGGATTCTTTTCAGTTTGCCTCAAAAAATGGCAAATTTCAAATGTTCCCGAGATTTTTGGCCCAAAAAATTTTCCATTTTTATGTTGTTGATTCAGATTCTGTTTGAAAACCTTAAAAGTTTAAAAAACAGAAAAAGGCTTTAAAAAGCTACAAAATTAAAAATTTTTTTCAGGCCTTTTTTCCCTTTTACCCTTTTGCCCCAAAAAGTTTTTCCCCAAGGCACACGGGGTTTAACAACCCATTTACATCTTTCTGGGTTACCAACAAATGGGGAGGTTTTCAAATCCCCCATTTTGGTTTTCCAAAGGGTGTTTGGGGCTTGACCCCCTAGGGGAAAAGCCTGGCAGGGCCTCTTTTCCCTGATTACTAACCCCAAAATGGGTTTTTACACCCGGGTTTTTGTGGGTTTCATTTTTGTAAAACAACCCCCTTGGGGTTTTCCCCCTTCTTTTATTAATAGTCCCCTTAACCCTTTAAAACCTGTAATTTTCTTGGGCCCCTATGGGATGAAAATTTTGATTTTTATACCTTTTAGTTACTTGCCTCAAATTGCCTCAAATGCTTTTTTGTTACCATCCCCCTGGGCAAAATCTTCCCCCCATAGGGGGGCCCGTAGGGGTAGATTTTTTCCCCTTTTCCTTCAAAAAAAGATGGCATATTTTAACATTAGATAAAAACCCAATTTTGGGGTTTAAACCCTATGTTTTTTTTTTGAAGTCAGGCCCCTATTTTGGGGAAAAGGCTTTCCACCCCCAATAGGCAACTCTGGCCCTTGAATTTCCCAAAACAAAGCCCCACTTTCCTTAACCTTTGGGAACCCCTTGGGAAAATTTCCCCCGGAAAATGTTTTTCCCCCTACTTATTTCAGCCTTTTTCCCTTTGGGTTTTAGGGGAACGTGAAAATGTTGGGGCCGCATAAAACCCGGGGAAAATTTTTTGACATTTAACCTTCCTTTCTTTCACGGCCCCTTTACTTTTCAAAAACTTTTCGTAATTTTTTTAGGGTTTTTTTTACCTGTCCCCCCTTTTTTAACAGTTTTTCCCTTTTTTTGGGAGTTTTTCCTCCAAAAAAATAACAAATGGGAAATGCCCCGGGGTTTTGGGGAAAAAAATTTTTAATTTTATGTAATGTTTCCTTTCTTATTCTGGAACCTGAAAAACCCTTTTTTAAGGAAACAGAATGGGAACTAAAATGTTTCAAAATTAAACTTTTATTCCCCGGGAAAACATAAGGTTTTGCCCTTTTTCTGAAGGGGATTTTTTGCCCTAAATTTTTGATGTTTGTTTGCCAATGTCCAATTTGGGGGTTTGGAAAAGGTTTGGAAACCCTTTTTAAATTCCCTATTTTATAATTACCACATACAAATGGGGTTTAAAGGTTTCAAATTCCCCCAAAAGGGGGCAATTTTGGGGTTAGGGGGGTTTGCATCCCCTAGGTATTTGTTAATCCCTGGGGGGTACCCTTTCCCTTTCCAAACCCACCTTCCCCAATTCCCCTAAACCCGGGAAACCCCCCAAGTACCCCTTGGCCAGGTTTTGTGGCATTTAATTTTTGGGAATTGGGATCCCCCCTTTTGGGATTCCCCCTGTCATCATTTAATGAAACCCATGGTTTTTCCCCTTGACCCGCTTGTTTTTCATTCAGCCAAAATCGTAATTCCACTGGACTTTTACCTTTTGAGGGTTTCGCCGTCGGGTAATTTTTTCCTCAAAAACATTATTTTGTTTCTGTAAACCCTTCAACCCCTGTCAAAAACTGGGACCAAAGGTTTAAACCCTAGGGGACCCCGATGGGGCGTTTTACCCTATTGCTTTACCAAACGTGTTTTTGACAGGGGGTTTTGGTTTTTGTTATATACCCTTTTGAGGGATTTTTTTAAAAATATTTTATATTATTTAATGACTATTCTAGGTAAATTTCAACCCTAACGGGTTTGTTGGGGAAAAAAATATAATAATCTCCATTCTACTTTAAAACAATTTTTTCCCAATTTCATGGCCCATTTTTACAAACCGGGTTTTCCAATTACATTCCATTGCAGGGAAAAACCCCCCCATTTGGGGTTTTAATTCCTCCCCAGGAACCCTGCTTTTCCCCACCCCTTTTTTCCATCCCCTTTCCTTTTGTTTTTTACAAAAGGGGTTTTTTTGGCCTTTTTCCGGGCATTTGGGAAAAGGGTTTATTGATTTGGAAAATGGGCAAAAATTTCGGTTCACTTCATACCCCTTAGGGAACCATGTTTGAAAGTTATTCCCTTTCCCCTTTTATTTTTAAAGGGAAAACTTGGGGGTTTCCCATTTGTTGGGCCCTGGGTTTGCCTTTTTACTTTTTTCATTTGTCCTTGGAAAAAATTTTTTTCTTTTTTCAAAACCTGCCCCCTTATATCCTTTTTTGGGGACAATTTTTATTTGGAAAGGGTTTAAATTTTATAATTTTACCGTAAAAACATTTTTGGGGATTCCGGGGTTTGGGCCCATGAAAAATTCCCCTTTTCATTTTAAAAGTTGTTTCCCTTTCTTAATTTCAAGATATGGCGTGGGGTTAAGGGTAATTTATTGGGAACCGGAACCCCTTTCTATTTTTTCATTTATTCTAAACCCATAACTTGTAATTTCCTTTCCCCACGCTTATTTTACAAGGTCCTTCTTTGCTGGGAAAGGGGATAAAATTTTAAATTCCCTATTTTTCTGCTGTACTTGGCCTTGCCCCTTTTAATTTTACTTTTGGAGGTATGGAACCCCCGGATTGTCCACCATTTTATTTCATGCATGTATGGTCCCCCGGGGTTTAAGGTTTTTTTTTTTTTTTTTTTTTTTTTTTTTTTTTTTTTTTTTTTTTTTTTTTTTTTTTTTTTTTTTTTTTTTTTTTTTTTTTTTTTTTTTTTTTTTTTTTTTTTTTTTTTTTTTTTTTTTTTTTTTTTTTTTTTTTTTTTTTTTTTTTTTTTTTTTTTTTTTTTTTTTTTTTTTTTTTTTTTTTTTTTTTTTTTTTTTTTTTTTTTTTTTTTTTTTTTTTTTTTTTTTTTTTTTTTTTTTTTTTTTTTTTTTTTTTTTTTTTTTTTTTTTTTTTTTTTTTTTTTTTTTTTTTTTTTTTTTTCCCCCCCCCCCCCCCCCCCCCCCCCCCCCCCCCCCCCCCCCCCCCCCCCCCCCCCCCCCCCCCCCCCCCCCCCCCCCCCCCCCCCCCCCCCCCCCCCCCCCCCCCCCCCCCCCCCCCCCCCCCCCCCCCCCCCCCCCCCCCCCCCCCCCCCCCCCCCCCCCCCCCCCCCCCCCCCCCCCCCCCCCCCCCTGGTTTGGGGAAAGGAAAACTTTTCCTTTTGGGGCCGGGAGGGTCCCCCAAAAGGTTTCCAGGAAATTGAAAAACATATGGGGAACCCAAAAAGGGGAAATTTTATTCCCTTTTTTCCCTTTTTTTTTTGAAAGGGGGGTTTTACCTTTTTTTGTTTAAAATATATCCTTTAAATTACTTTCCCTTTTGGTACAGCTTTTTGCCTGTTATCTTTGCTCCATTTTTCATAACCTTGTGTCTATCTGGCAAGTTAGTGGCATATCATTAAAGACTGACACTGGTAAATAATGGCAAACATTTCAGGTTACGACTTCATACCCCTCAGAGAATCCATGCTAGTGACACACCTGTTATTCTATCCACTTTCTATGTTTGTTAGCCAATATCTGGGGATTGTCCCTATTTCTGGTCCATTTTTCATAACCTTGTGTCTATCTGGCAAGTTAGTGGCATATCATTAAAGACTGACATTGGTAAATAATGACAAACATTTCAGGTTACGACTTCATACCCTTCAGAGAATCCATGCTAGTGACACACCTGTTATTCTATCCACTTTCTATGTTTGTTAGGCAATATCTGGGGATTGTCCCTATTTGTACCAGTTGTTGTCATGGCTTTGTCCGGTTTCGTACTTTACGGCTTTAACAGGTATGAGCCATGTACATAGAGCGTGTGGAAAACACCATTCATTTCTATTCTGTGAAGCGGATTACACACTTTGAACGCTGGCGCACTTGCATATCCTTATTGTGGGTTACATATGTTTCATAGATAATTGTGCTTCCGTGAACTTTCATAATTCTGACTGTAACAGTTACATATCTGTATTCCAGTTTACGGACTACTGCAAAACACATGTTCATCTTTACATATTTAAATGTGTGTACTGCACGAACGCTTTCATTACACTTTCAAGTTATATGTGCAGTGGTCATAGGTCAACCGGGACTGCATTCACGTTGGCCAGATACCGGAACCACTATTCTATTGGTGTTCTCCCTCATTGATATGCATACCCATAGTACTTAGCTACATCAACATACTCATCACCGCTTCACCTACGACATAGGCATCCATTCTCCTGCTGGGAAAAAGGCGGTACTACATATTACACATTCCCTATTGCCTACTGCTATGGACTCCGGTTGCATGGTTAATCACTCCGAGGATATGCAGAAGACCAAGGCATATAGTCCAGCCACATACAGGTCTTTGATTGTCAGGGTGTTCATGTAGTGATCTGGGTTTAGGCTTGTCCACCTGGTGAATGGAACTTCCCTGACCGAGGTCAAATGTCAGACAAAGCATATGGACAGTGATTATTTCCCTATTTTTAAGTTTTACCTGTGTTTATAGACACAGGTGTTTGGGCACCTGTCAGCAGCTTATTCTGTTGGCATTACATACTATGGGTGGGGTTGTTACAGTCCATACTCCACGGTGAGGGGTGTTCCCATTCACATTTGACTATTACCTGTATACAGTCATACGGGGATTATTATTTTTGGACATGAAGTGACTACAGGTATGCAGTTGTACATTACACAAGTGTGAAGGGCTGTTCCTGTAAATATGTACGGACCATACCTCTCAACCTGTTAGAGCACCGAACCTGAGCAAAACCTACACGATGGGGGGACAATTAGGGACACATTTTAACGATTGCTCTTACAAGCTTTGAATGTTGATAGAATGCTAGGATTTGCATTAGCATGACTTTTCTGCAGGTTGTGGAGTCTTCTACTCAGGATATTTCTCATTATTTAGTGACGTCAATCCTCAGCTATTTACCACACTGGTGCAGATTGTCAGAGGCACACACCAACACTATGGAGCGATCCTGTGGTCATTCTTAGGGTTGACACCTTTTCGACTGCCCAAAGTGGGACATGTTCTGTAGAGATGTCAGATTTTCCAGGACAAAACATACCTACAGCCATGCATAGTACTGAACTTTAACCTTTTTTGTACATATAATAGCTTATTCTAGTACCATTTGAATTGCTTATGCTACTTCACATAACATATTGAGGAGTCATATATAAAATAACCATTTTATGCGACTATCGAAGTAAATTAGGGAATAAACTCTCAGGACATTTGCTATGTCTTGATTTTTTTCACAGGACACAACTGCCTACAGAGGGATTGTTACTCGCAAAGTGGGACAGGTGGTGACCCTAGTCATTCTGCAAATATCCAGACAGTTGAGAGGTATGGCACGGCCCTCTGTAATACGTTGTTGTGTTCTGGCACAGCAGTAGCTCAGAATTAAAGACTGCAGTCGGAACGTGCTGACAGACAGTTGGGTTTCAGACTTCATACTCCAGACATTAATGCCAATGTGCAAACTGTTATTCTATCAAATTCTATGTTTCTAAGAGATATGTTTACAGATTGTCCCTGATTTTGGACCTTTGTCTCACTTATATTCACAGCTCTGTCCAGATATCTTGCTCACACACAGGTTGACAGGTATGGTCAGTCACGACTGTGCACAGTCAGTGTCCCTCACACTTGATCAGGGTTTAACTGTTTACGTAGTGTCTTCCTCACCCTCATGCTGTTTTCCACTTGGCAAATGTGTGCATTATATTCTCCCTCTTATTTGCATCTGGACACGTGTGTCACGGGAAGGTATTTTATCCTGGGTGGCAGGTTATGCATGCCCACTTAGGGCTGGACAGTGTCATGGACCTCCACTGCACGTTCTGACTTGTGTCCAGATATCTACTGGATTGGACATCATGTCATCATACCCATTCTACTATTTACACAAGTTGGTCATCCCGTGAAGGATATCCCAAAAATAGGTCAAAACCAAAACAAGTTAGATATTGAAGATTTTTGTGGCTTCACGAAAACATGCATGGGGTTTTACCTGCAGGGGATACATGGTTTGCAATCCTGACACTGCCTAGGGTGCCAATACCTACTACATATGCGTAGGGGTCACTGTGTGTAGCTGTTTCTGCAACAAACCAGTGGACCAAGTACGGCTGGATTTGGTGGATGTTCTGGTATGGTGGCAGGTTGTGTGTTGTGGAGGGTATGCTGGATAGGCTATTATGCATCCAGGTGTGTTGCGTTTGTTATGGCCAGTTCCATCAGGACCCATTTGTGGCTATGTGACGGTGCCATATCTATACATTTGTCTCGCATATTTCCATATTCATATGTTTGTGGGATTGTGTTCTACACTATGGCCTGTCTGCTTGTCTTGCAGCTGTTTCTACATGAGGTTGTGTTTCTTTCCACTTCACCCGCTGCCCCCTCATACACCTCCGGTTCACCTTTTCTGCATAGGACACAAATATCGCCATTGAGGAATTTACCATTAAACACACACCCCTCACACGCGAATTACTCACACCCCATAGAGCACTACTTTGGTTGTTGGCCAATGACACGGCCACAGTTACGCATTGACTACCCTACATGTCTCAGGTACCTTCATGGTTGTGTGGACTACCCTGACATGTTTGCTTTCCACATGTTATACCTCACGCACATGGGTGCACGCCCTTACTTCATTTTCATTACTTGGTTGGTGTATCCGGGTACTACCTGTTCGACTGTGTCACATACACATTCGGATTATACAGCTGCTTTCTGGATTTTGCCAGCCTGTTCTACTCATTGGTAGGATGGCACCTTTTCCTATGTCCAAGCTATTCCTTACACATGTCCGACTGTTATGGACATTGCCTCCCCAAAGTCAACGGTTGTGTTTCCACCTTTTCAATTGGCCACAGTGTGACATAGGGTTACCAACTGTCCCACTTTGTGAGGGACAGTCCCTCTTTGGGCACTTGTGTCCTGACATGTAATTCTCAACATGGCAAATGTCCTGAGATTTTAGGACAAACATATTTCTTATATTTTATGTGATAGTTGCATTAAACAGTTAATTCTGTATCTGCAATACCTGACTGTTATGAGAAACAGAATAAGCATCTAAAATGCTACAGGAATGCGCTTTTCTGTAGGCAATACAGTTATGTTCTGTCCTTTGTACTGGCCGTGGGTATGTGTCGGCCTGTACAGTCTGATGTCTGTACCAAACATGTCCCACTTTGGCCATTTGTAAGGGTGGCAACCCGAACTGTGACAGTTGCAGTGAACACAGCATATTTTACAGGCTGACACATACCCACGGTCAGTTCGGCAGATAGAACTTACAATTCTTGCCTATATCTAAGCTTATTCTTGTAGCATTTCGGTATCTTATTCTGTTTGTTATGACATTTATGTATTATACGTCCAGTGACCTATGTTTAATGCAACTATTGCATGACATCTACGAAGGAATTATGTCCTATATTCTCTGGACATTTGCCAGTTTTACATGTTTGTGTCAGGACACATCTGCCCACAGAGGGACTGTCGCTTTCAAAGTGGGACAGGTGGTAATCTTGGCCGACGGTACGGATCATACTGTTCCTTTTGGCCTACATGTGTCCGTGTTGTTATGGCTCGTTTATATGCTCCTTCTGTTTCGTTTACATGCGTATGCTATTTCCTATCACATTTGGTATGTGAAATACGGACATACCTTTTGTATGTGATTATTACATGGCTTGTGGGATATGATTCAGACATACGGTCACTACCTATATCTACATTTCTCCTCATGTATTTTGTTATGGACACATCTGCACAGCTATGTTCCCTCCCTCAAATTATGGGTCGGCTGGTGACCCTCTCCGTTGGACTGGACATACCTACTGGTGGCGCACTAACATCTGTTACATTTCACTTCCACATGGTATAGCTATCAACACTACGTTGGACTACAGGCACACAGTTTTCCTGTCATTTGTTCATGGGTAGGGACCAGTTATTCCCTACCGTGCATTTGTGTTTGAGTCTTCATTTTCTGTTCGCAGGGACTCTGCTTTGCATACGTTTCAGTCTCCATGGGCACTGATAGGTACGATTACTATTACTGGCGGAATATACTATTCTGCAGTTTAGGTTGCTCCTCGAAAGCCGACATTGACACACCTCCCTGCACAACTTCGATATGCCACTTGCACTCGCGCACATTTCCTATGCACGTGGCTGTGGCGGCTGTGTGCCTTCATTAATATGCATATGGTGCGACTACTCCACATCTACGCCGCACGGCCGGTGCAAGCCTTACGCCGGACTTGCGCCAAGCTTCATGAATCCGGAGGTCAGACTTCCAAGAACACAAGACTGCTTGTGCGGATGGCTGTAAAAAATTTTAATCTCAGAAAATATAAAACATTAAAACAGAGTATGCACCCTAAGCACCTGAAAAGGAATGTAATGAAGGGTCAATTTTTTAGACGTGCGAGGCTACACAACAAAGATAGTGATATATATATTCTTCCTTTGATCTATTACTGAATGAATTCTGTCAGAGGAGTTATAGTGAACATATGGTCCATCAAATACAGAATGAGGTACTGACACATCGGCAGACAAGAATACAACCTTATTTTGGTAATCCCTCCAGAAATACACAGACATCTAGGAATATTGGGAATGATACAGTGAGGCTGTCCTTGAGTTACTCTAATAATGTGCACAATATTTGTGGTATTATTAAAAAACACTGGAACATACTTATGATGGACCCTAAACTCAAGAGACAATAGGGTGTGAACCAAAATTCACATATAAGAATTATAAAACAATCAAGAGAGTGGTCTGCTATAAACCCCTTTTAAGAGACATTGAGTCTGGACTGACTCTTAAAGGAACTTTCAGGTGTGGTGGCTGCAATATTTGTGTCTACATCAATGAATGTGATTATTTTTTGCATCCTGTTACAGGTTGTAGATATAATTGTGAATTTTATGCTGATTGTAACACACAGAATGTTGTTTATTATGCTTACTGTGTTGTGTGTAAATGCTATATGTTGGGAAGACAAATCAATACTTCAGGGATAGGATTAGGGAGCATATTTATAGTATGAATAAATGTGAGGATAGGAATGCACTTGGAAAACATGTAAAAAAGAGAAGGTTCTATACATACTTTTAACTTTTATGTACTTCAGTTTTTACACCAAGTATTAGGGGGAGGGGATGTAAGAACCAGTACTGAGAATTTGAAAACCAAGTGGATTATTTTGTTACAGGCAACTACTGGCAAAGAACTGAATGAATATGTCCCTTTAAAACCAGCCCTGAGGTCACGTGATCTGAGACACTAAATTGGAGCTATTTATATACCTGTACTGTGTGCTACTCTTTAGATCTGGTGAAGTATCCTGTGGTGATGCAAAAGCGCTTGTCATTTTTTGTTTTATTGTTTTTAATGTTTTATATTTTCTGAGATTAAAGTGTTTTATAGCCATCCACATGAGCAGACTCATGTTTTTGGATATTGTTTGTTCTGGTCAGCTTCACTTCCTCTGGCTTATTTTAGCTTAAAATCAGACTTGCAAAATATGTTCCTTAATGAAATTAATGGTTTTCTCATTAAAACTTCTAGTGGCTCGATAAATTCTGATGAAACATTTTTTCAACAGATTTACATTTTACTTATTTTTGTATTAGTGAATACTAGACTACTTTATATATAGAAAGTCTGTAAAATTCCCTTGCCACTTGATTACCACCCAGTGTAGCAATAAATGGCCCCAACTATAGGTTGCCAAAAATCATACTCTCATATTACAAAAATATGCACAGTAAAAATCAAACCCATTTATTATGGGTTGAAGTATGATGATCTATCTTGATGTAGTTGTCAGTTTTGCTGGGGACACAACTTTCAGTTACATGTTATCGGTTAAATGTTATTTTTTATGTAAAAGGGATAAATAATTGGGACAATGTTTAAGCAATTATCATTGTCATGGGTTTCCCTGTGCAACAATTATTATATCCCAAATCATTTCAGTGACAACTATGTAGAAACTATAGCAACCATAAACAAGTTTATAACATGGTTTATCTTTCTTTGCCAAATGCATCTAAAGTACTGGACAGCCAAGTGCTTCAGATTGTGCAAAACGCTCCGCATTTGTGTTTGATTAAGCCCATTGTTCCGCTGTTCCAAATTTGGCAGCCGTTGCTCCACTTAAGCGCTTTCATCCAACTACAGGTAAAACAAGTTTACTGGTTAAGCACTTTTGTCTGTGTAATTATACAGACAAAAGTGTTTAACCAGTAAACTTGTTTTGGTACTTCACTTACAGAAAATTGCTTTGTGTTCCTCAGTCACACAACAGAAAATAAATCAACTCTCATTTCATTCTACCACCGACTATCTACATCAGGGAGTGCTCGCTGTCTCCTCGCCACCTGCACCACGGTAGGTAACTATGTGGTTACCATGTTAATCTTATTCATTTGTACACTAGAAAACTTTCCTTACTTTCCTCAACTGCAATGGCCGCACTATTTTGCAAGGGTAACAACGTAAGAAAACACAAACATTTTTATATTCTACTACCGCTCTGTAGCAGATCATTGTTTGAACAGCAGATAGCTGGAATAATTACTCTTTGTTCCTCTCACCGATTTAAAATTGAAAGGCTGTTCAGAGATTAACAAGGTAAAATCAAATAAACTCTAAATCTACACACAATGGAAATAGTTGTGATGCTGCTCAATAATCCACTGGAACAAGAAGGCACTCAAGGGGAGTTCAAACTCAAGCCATACTAGAAAAGAATGAAATAAGCAAACAAATCCTGTTCAATTAAAACTGTGGGGCTACTAACCTTCGGAAGAAAGCACTCTCGCTAGCACATTACAAGCATCAGTCCCATACTTTGTCTCAGAATTTCGCTCAATGTTACCTCCCCCATTCTCAACGTATGCAACTTTAAGCCATGTCAGTGCAACTAACAGCACTGTAAACACACTTAATACTGCATGCAATTTACAGAGAAGCATTGTGATACAACCCCTTTGGGGCAACACAGCAAGAGGCTTCCTAGTTCGATTCTTGGCTGAGGTGCCTTCAGTATGAAGTCTGGGAGACCTACTTCATCCAGCAGAACTGTGGCGTGTGTAATAGAGAGCTGTGTAGTTGAAAGGCTTGCTTATTTGCAGCTCTAAGTTGAGGAGAGAGGGGGGAAAAGCCCTCTTGGAGGGGGATGGAGGTTTTTGAATTCAGACTGATAAAAAAGGGGTTCTGCTTTCTAAATAATTGCAGCAAACCAATTGCTACAAATATTACTGCTTGCTGCATTCTAAGTACCGGTCATGGAGCACTGAAGGAGTAAGTGCTTTAGCTGTGATTAAACTGCGATACAGGTGTTTAGTTTATATAATGACTGAATGCTGGTACTGCACTACAGTCGGATCATTTGCTGCCCCCTTTACCTCATTGTAGCTATGGTCTGGGCATGAGTAAGAGGTTTGGCAATACAAGATTATGCTATTTTTATGAAGTTAAAGTACAGCTTGTTAAATGTTGTCCCTGAAGTTGTGGTTAGTTTTAAAGGCTGAGATTGTTTCTTTGACAATAAGCTTTTTAAAATAGAATATAGGGCACTACTCAGCCATAGGATAGAGTTGTGAATGAGGGTGTTGTCATTAAATCTTTGTGGAGAGAGATATGGGATGGAATTAAAGTTTGCCAGAGTAGTAATTGTTTCTAATAGAAAGTTTCTGCAGGAAGATGTAAATGTAGCTTTTTTTTTTGGCCCCAGTGGCTGGGTTAAAGGTCATGTGCTTTTGTGTCTGTGATCTGTCCATTTAGCAGTTTTACTGTTTTCCAGAAGTATTTAGGAGAAGATGACTGCCTATTTTCTTTTATGTACATGAGCTTAGCAGAATTAATTGCAGTTTTGTTTTTTCCTGAGACTGAGGAACATTAGGTGCAAGGTTTCATTGCATTGTTTACATTGTCTCCATGCCCTGTCTTTGTTCCATAAATGTTAGTCTCATTTGTGGATCACTCTGATGAGTCTGTCTGCTATCATGCTGGATTTTCCAGGGATGTGCATTGCTATCAGAAAGCATTGGGAGAAGCTCGCCCACTGCCATTCTCTCAGGGCCTCTCGACAAAGCGGGTAAGACCTGATTCCTCCTTGTTTGTTTATGTACCACATATACAAAGTGTACATGACTTTTATTTGCATGGAATTCTGGAATGTAGAGAGGGCTGTCAGCACAAAATAGTAGAAAGAGGACAGTATTTTAAAGGTGGCATTCACATTCCTATATATCTTGGTTGAAAGGCCATGGCCATGGTCATGGTACGCTTTTCGCGCAGTGCAAAAATAGGGTTTTCCACATTTTGACCATTTGTCACACATTGCAATAGTCTGTGTTCCACATTGGCCTCTTAGCAGGTTGAGACCTATGCTGAAGTATTTAACATCAGACAGTTACACAAGGTTCTGGGTCATATACAGTAGATATATATACAGACAGACAATTACATCTATAGAGAGATAGAGATATACATAAATCCTTTACATTTATGGGGGCTTCTACATGGACAAGACTTCAATTAAAATTTAGGATGGCTGAACATTTTAGAGGTATTCACTGTAACAAAAAAGTAATTCAATGAATAGACATAATAAACTGCACTCTACAGCCACCTTTTCAATTACTGAAAAATCCAAGAATTAAAATCTAACAAAATGAGATGGACTGATCTCTTAGATTACAGTGACAAGATGGGAACTATAAACAGGGTTGTATTTTTTTTTTATTATTCATTTATTTATTTATTGGCATTTGTTTTCTAGGAAATTCTAACTAGGCCTAGAAGACCCACTTGTCAGTGTAGGCCCAGGGAGAATAGCTCCATATATATAAACAGTGAATGTATTTGAGACAGTAGAATTATTTATAGTTCACAATCAAGGATACAAAATGATAAGCTACATTCCATAAAGACCATCAAAGAGTAAGAGGAGGAAGAGCAAGTTCAGTACAATATCCAGTTAGGACTAAGAGGAAATGTGTCTCATTTGAATTTGAAGTTTAAACAACCATTTTAGATTCCATTTGACGCATGTTTCATTCAGGTATGTTGCAAGTTATTTAACTTGGTTCATTATCTGGCACTGTTAACTTATTTTATAAAAATGTAATATGTGTCAGCCTTTGGGGTTTTATATATGACTATTTGCAAGCAAACCTTTACAATGATGAAAGCTTGTTTGAAAAAAAGCAGTCTGTAATTGGTCCATTTGTAATAAATGCTGTTGTTTCGACCAGTGCTGAGTGTTGAGTTTACTTCTGCTGTGTTTCTTAAATGCTTTGCATCCCTCTGTGTTTTTGATTAGCTACATACCACGTAAATCAGTGACAAGAGCAAAAATTAGCAGGTAAGATTTAACACTTGATTCTACAGTATAGTGATCTTTAATGGAATATATTCATTTGATAGAAAACACAAAATATTGAATCATAAAATGCTGAAAACTCAAAATATGAAAAATGGGAATTTGTCCTTTCCCTACTGCTGTGCAATCTTGAAGTTGGTATATGTTGACTATTCCAGCTTGTTTTGTAAGAGAAAATAATCTTTCACAACCTTGGAATGTGAGAAGATGGCACACTTCATCATGGATTATGTTGTCCATATTAGCAAAAATCATTATTAGATGTTTCTGTATATCTCAATAATGGCTGGGTCTTGAAGCCAGCTGATAGTTACTGCACTCATTCCAAACTCAGTGGCTATGGTTATAATCTGATTTGAGTGGTTTTCTGTTTGTTCAATATATTGTCATCAAGAACAGACATCTAGAGTGTGTGTAATATCCTGAATGGAATCTGTGGCTGAAAATGTTTTCCAGATTATGTAGATACCTCTGAGGTCAGTGTTTTAGTAAGAAAATATCATCCAGCCTGCCCCAGAGAAGCCCTCTCTTGGTCCCCACATTATGGACAATTATTGACCAATCTTTAACTAACTTAGCATTTATTATTAAAAATGGTTTAAGTACAGTTAAAACCCTATCTGTTTTCAAACAGGGCATAAATTATCAGGTGTATCTTAAGATGCTAAAAGATCAATAAAACCAGAATATATATATATATATATATATATATATATATATATATATATATATATATATCCGACTTTCAGATAACTGAGAAGACAAATCCAAAAACCCAGAAGACTGACCACTCAGAACACCGAATTTCAACTCAGGCAGCATGTCAGAATGCTCATCTCACTATTTACTTAAACTAATAACCATAACCTGAAATAACTGTTAATCAGCTAGTGAGCATGGCAGACTGCTCACCATATCTAGACAGCAGCACTGACTTAAGGCTCACTAACTGTCCTCAATACTTCCTTAAAGCAGTGTAAACACTTCTCAAGAAGGAAATCAAAGAAAGAAAGTAAATAAGAAAATTGAAGCAGGTCAATAAAGGCCTTCCTTCCATAAATGAAGGAGAGGCCCCTTCTTCTGCCCACCAGGCTGCCTGTCAGTCTGTCATCCATCTACACCTTGTAAAAATGCTTGACTAATATGTCTTTCAAAAACAATGACATTAAAAAGGTGTAAACCTATGTCAGTAAATTGAACCCAATCATTGTGAAAACACATGGGTCCATATCTGTGAAATCCCAGTGGTCCAGATGAGAATACCCCTGTGTTGGGCTTTTCTAAGCTACTGTATGACTGATAAACTCCATACTAGCTTCTAATGCATGAAAATGAATACTGACCAAACCAAAACTGCACCAGAGAACTTCGGATGGACAAACAATAGGTCCATGATAATAAAGGAAAATCATTTCTTCTTTGATATGATACCTAGATCAGTCTCCCTAAATGAATGACTACACAAGACAGACTGCCATGCTGAACATTTACTTCATTCAAAGCAGACATCAGCTGAAACTACCTCATACCTCTCCAAGCATTCCACTTTATTTACTAAAGTGATGAATGCAAAGCAAACTTTCTACCTCCTTATTTCACCTCTGATCTTCGAGCTACACAGTACACAAAGTAATGGCCTACCACAAACACCAGTAAAAGAAAAACAAAACTTACATTTCAACAAATAACACACAAATGCCCCTCCTTATCTAATATATGACAAAAATGCCCTGAATTGCCACCTGCCTGCCATCTTTATGAAATCTACAGAACTGCCTTCAACTGCCAAGTCTGAAACCCTAGCTATCCTGAATGAATGAATGAATGAATGAATGAATGAATGCATGGCATAACTGTCGCACTTAATACCCTGAATCTACAAAGTTCTCCTAATCCAGTTAATGAACAATCTAGCTTCCACCTGATTGCCAGTGTGATCCCAGAAGACCAAACTTACTGAGTCCAGATGGCAAACATTACACTATGCTAACCCCCAAGTCACAGGGCATCATAAGTGCTCTCCATTCCTGGGCAACACCACTTGCCTGCTTTTACCGCCTTGATTCACCTTTGATCTTCTTAACCACACCGACAATCCTGTTGGTATGATCCTTATAGCCTACCATCTCAATTCTTCTAGCATTTCACTCATCCAAAAGGCTCCCACATACATAAAAAAACTGATAATGTAGCCCATAATACATAGTCAAATTAGGAACAGGCAATACAATGAAAACCTTTCAATAACAATGGCAACATGTGTTTACCTAACTGGAGCCTTTTATCTAGCCCCCTGAACCATACCCTCCTTCACCTCTTCAGCATTCCCAGAATAAGCCAACTGACTGTGACATCCTTAGACCCTGACAATTTTACTGCAGCCCCTAAGACTGCCAAATGCACTCTCATCATTATAACTGCTTCCTCAGATTTCCACCTATAAACCAAATACCTGGCTACTAACTACACAGGCCACTATCATTCCTTCAGTCGTAAACCCATGAAAAAATTGATGAAGGCTCAAGGAACATCTCTGTAAGACTGTTGTTGACTTGGACCAGGACTGTTACACCAACCAGACCTAGCCAACCACCCATTCTAGCTTGAGCAATACAGTACAACTCACATAAGCTCTGGGCAAAAGTCTCTAAAACCTGCAAAGGTGAAAAAGGTATAGACTGTCAGCCAAAAAAATACAATGACCTAGGATATGCTTACCTGTGAAGGAAAGACTAATTTTCAAATGGTGTAAAACAGCTTTCCTTAACAACCTATCACAAACTCAAATCTTATTGTTTTTTCTCTGTCAATACCTGAACCAATGTTGTTATAAGAGTAAAAATCCACCTTCCTGTTTTGAAAATCAGCCTGCCATAATACTACTGATGCCCAAATTAGCATAACTTCCAAAAGATTATGTCCTTCCTTCTCTCATTTAGCCAACTTTAGGCAAACTATCTACCCTTGAAGCAAGTACCCAAATCTAGTCCTCCTGTCAAATCAGTAAAAAGATCCATTTCAGTCAAAGACATCTGTTCCTTTTGCCAGAAAGATACTCCATTAAATTATCAGAGAAAATCCACCCAATGAACATTCTTCCTCAACTTCTTTGAACACTCTCATCCAATGGTGCATCTGTTTTACTCAAATGAGCACCTTGGCAAAATACCTCTGATAGGTCTTCTCTGGCCCAACCGTTTGACATGCAAAATTCAACAATCCATTTGCTGCCATATACTTCCTTGACTCTAAACTTATCCTTGCCAACTAAACTGCTCACAAGTTCTTTGCTAATTCTGTCAAATCCAGTGCAAAGCTGTACTAAATTTTTCAAACATGGCACAATCCACCACATAACCTATAGGCATGTTTTTCTCAAAGTAAAACTTGCCTTGCAGGTTCATGCCTTGAATCCACCAGTTTTGCTCCCGGACTGGATATAGAGCAAACTGAATATAAATTCGGTGTCCAGTTTGGCCAACCAAGCATTACCAAATGCCCTAATCACCTTCATTGTCTCATCTAAGGATACATCCTGCACCTTGGTGTTATCCTTATCAGTGTGATAACTGACCAAATTATCATCAGGAAATGACAAATGATGTATAAGGAGATACTCCTCTGGGGACTTTTGGGGTCCAAGCCTAATGGAAACACTCTAAAAGATAAGAAAGGGAGGAGTTCAGAGGAGCCTCTGATTTTTCTAGCTTCCAACTCTTTGTTTAACATAGACAGAAAGACATCTTCCTTTCCCTTTACAGATTTCAAATTTCAACTTTGAACCATCAGTCCTTTGATTTAATAGAACAAACTACTATACACCTTTGAACCACCTTCTGCACCTCCAGCCTATCCAAATAATCCTCTAAGAATAAAGGTAGCCTCTTCACCTTAATAGGAGAATGGCCTACACAACCAAAAACCCTGGTGAGTCCTTCCTCCAGCACTTAACAGCACTATACTGACCCCCTCAATGAGAACATACATGTGAGAACATACAAGTAGGAACTGCACTTACTCACATTAAACCCATTACCTCCTAACCCCATCCACTGAATCTTTCACTGGACCTCCTACTCTGTCTAACATGCGCCCCATCTATGTTTCTAGATAGCTTCAGTCCCATGTCAGGGACTTGTCAAATGCTTTCTGCTTGCATAAACTCTGGTCATATCAAAGCCATGCACCCCCCCCCCCCCAATCAATGAAGCTGCTGGGCTTCTCTTATGGTTAAAAATATGCTACTAATGGCAGACATTGTAGTAGCTTTTTCACCAAAATGACAGTAATCAAATACACAAAGCCCAGAACCCATTTATCCCATGTTTTGGGTCTGCACCTGTCTACACCATTCCTCCCCAGTGCTGCCAATGCCACCATGAGATAATTGACCTTGGGGGCCTTGGTCTCAGAAACCCCCTGAGCTCCATCAGCATCTGTAAGGTCAAAAACCTCCATGAAATCACCCCACCAAATCTATTCTGTCACCACCAATGGAATATGTGTAGTAAGGAAAACAGCTTTGTCCTTGTAGCCCCCAATTGAGATGCTTGCCAGTTCACCCCTCCAACTTGTCCTTCCTCTTTCTCTCATCACCTCTGGCACCACAACCAAGGCAAGTGAGAGAATTATCTGTCCACCCCATCACTCCCTGGCTCCTGACCTAGCCCCAAGGGCATCTAGCAACAGATGCTGGTTCATAAGTGACACTTCCTGCTGCTCCTCCACCCCTAGCAGACTCCACAACTTACTTCTGTCCCCTACACTAAGATTCCATACCAAAATAAGCAAATTAGCATCATACATTAGATTAACCCCCTACTCCTCCCCCATCCGGACATCACATTCATTGCCTTGTCCTTGCTGAACTGGCACTAAGGTAATGATTTGACCTACTGCTCTGCTAGTCCTGCTAATGTTCGGTCCTGAGGCCTCCATAGCCAGCTGTTCCACCAGGTTTCTCCTTTTCCAGCTGCCTCACAATGACTCAGGCTGGACAGTCTCTTGAGTTGTTTGACCCTGACTCTGAACCTGCTAGAAAAACTCATTTCTTTCAGTGACAATCTCCTGCCCTCACTGGGTGAACTCTTCCATCGGTGCCTTGCTAGGAGGAAGGGAAGACAGAAAGAATCACTACTATTGCCTATACAATAAAATAAATTTCTCCTTCCTTCCTTACCCGCTTTTAGAACCACTGCCAAACAGCTGCAACCCCTGCTCTACATTTAATTATAGCAAGTTCCCTGAAACTAAAAGATAGGTGTCTTGATCACCAGGAGGCTAGCGAGTTAGCACAGGTGATACAAAGAGCCCACCTGTAAAGTTGAGGCTGTGCCAACATCATCACTTAGAATACATGCTCTATTTGTGTTTTTGGACCTCTAATCCCCTCACTCCCACCCCACACCTCACAGATTTTTCCCATTTATTGTCTCACTCCCAGCCCTTCTCCACAGCAGCACATGTACCCAGCAATATGCTTCTATGCACTGCAGAGCTGCAGGCGCAATCATTTATGTCAACTTCACCCATCAAATGTAGATATTAAAATCTCTTCTCATCAGCTTCTGTTGTTAGCCCCATATCTGTTACCCCCCCAGCATCCTTTCCCAACCTCCCACTCCCTCTGCCCAGTGACCATCCTTAGGAGTCACCCCAGCTGCAGTGCACAACATCTAATAGAGGCTTAGATTTGTGATCATAGCTATCCGCCATTATTAGTAGACAGTATTCAAGCTGCACACCCCACTTGTATAAAACACACAGCAAAATGTTGGGTGAAACTTGTGTAAGAGCCTACTAAGGTACCGAGGATTTTGGACCACTTCCATGACACAAAAGTTGTACTCCTAGCCCATATATAACTGCCAGCAACCACTATAAAATGTTTACTAGTCTGCATCACCTCTTTTTTTAATCTGCCCTGCCATGACACAATACCACTTCCATCACACTAGCATGACCTCACCATGCACATCACTAGGTAAGTGCCAGAAACTCCACAGTACACAGCACATGGTTTGCTAAAGAGAAAAAAGACAGAGGGCACTTGCAATCTTTGCTATCTAGTTAAAACCACACCAAAAACTGAAATGTGGCTTCCTAATGGCCTCCACCACCTAAAGACTTCATCCTGACACTCTGTTTCCACTTGCACCTAACTGATACAGCTGTACACTAGCTATCAATGCCTACCAACCCCAGATGAAGTACCTGAACCCCACTTCCAGCACCTCCCTGCTCATACTTCAATCACCTCCCTGCTCGTACTTCAACATTCCCCTTGATCTGTTAGATAAATTAAAAAAACACTGCTCCAATTAACGAACAAAAATGTCTTAACCACATTCCATATGATGCTATATATGGTAACAAGGGCATTTAATCTGAAGGAGCAGCTGACAAACTGCTGCCTGTTCAAAATGCCTATTTAGTTATAGAGGGGCTGCTAGAACTCCTGTGATGCAATCTGTGACATCAGGTAAACAATCATTTGCCCCCAGTGTGCCTATTTTGTGATACTACCTACCCATGCAACAGCTTGCATCTCCAAGTCACCTTTTAGGAGGCCCCTGAAGATATCCTCTGTTCATGAGATTTATTGTACCTCTTGATTTAAAGTGTGTTTTAAATGGATTTATCTTTCTACAGTTCTGAGGATTTTCTGTGTTTTATTTGTGTTTGCTGTACAAAGTAAGTAGTTAAACATTTGAAGTACTAAGGGTATATTGCACTATGATCCACACATCTATTTCATGTGTTGCTGAACTTCTGCTTATGCCAACTGCTGTCAGTATATGCCTACAATAAGATCAAGTGCTAGAAACATGACTGGTCCCATATTCAGCTATACTAGATGCATGCTCCCCATATTTCATACTTCTCACCAGTTCCTTTAAACTGCTTACTTTTCTAATCACAATTCTAGCATGAACTGTTGCAATGGACTTAACTTTCCTCATCGATTTTTAATTAATGAAACTATATCATTTACGATACTATGAACTGCATTGGTACCACCTTCATACGTACTGCATGTACAGACCTTGGATTACAGTAAATGTGATGAGTATTTCAATTAACAGGGAAATTATGTTGCTTTTTTAACATTTTTAATTCTCATTCATTACATTGCTTTGCTCTGTTGCTGTGATGTGATGTTATACTTACTTGATTGCTGTCTCAATAACTTTCATTTTGTATCTGTTTTGTAAAAGAAACATAAACACTCATTTCAGTATATTCATTTTAATGTGGCCTCAGCTCATAACCACTCATTTCAGGATACTCATTTCTATATGACCTCAATCAGAACATGCAGACATGAATTTTTATTAATTCATGGCAATCTGGTAGTGACGCCACTGCAGTTCCATCAGCGGAGTTGTTTGTCAGACTTAGTACAGGCCATTATTGTTTTGCTTTCTTTGTTTTTCAGGAAAAATTGTGAACAACCCGCCTACCAATCTACAAAGATGCTTCTGGTTTAACAAGAGATAACAGAAGTTGATGAATCAGAGGAAAGGATAACTGAAGCTGGGATTTTTAGGGTGCATGGAATTTATCCTAAAATTAGTGCTAGATGTAGAATTTGATGGTTTAATCCATGATGAGTACTTATCCTAACCATTTATCTATGTCTATAAGACACCATGTCTTTCTAAAGAGAAGATTCTGCCAACATGTTGAGGATTAAACGTGGAAGGGAATGACAACCTGCATGCCATAGTAAACTAAAAGAAAACTGACCTTCTTGTTTTTTTTTTTTTTTTATCTAAGATAGATGATTCCTCTACCTGAACCCAAGTGGTCCATTCATTCTGCTGTCATGGGGGTCAAAGACTTGTTGGTGGGTGAGAGTCCTACCTCCCATTAATTCTTGTGAGGGAATCCCCATGACCTCATACACTCACAGTGAGAGTTAGGTGGTAAGGAGCAAGCCTGCTTTGCTGGTACTGTGGGGTGGCCTACCCCTCTCTCAGCAAACCACACTCTATACTGTGGCAGCTATGCTGAGCTCTTCTACAGCTGATCTCTGAGGGGAGGCATCCTTCACATGCTGAATTCTCCTTGACTCACAGTGTAGTTGAAGATGACAGAGTCGATTCAATAGACTCAAGCTCCATGGAGTAAATATCTTATAGGTGTCTCCCATGTGCTGAGTCAGAGCCATTTCCATCCTCCTAGGATGGACAAACAGACAGTGGAAATTCATTCCCATCCTCTCCAGACCAACTTCTATATGTACCTGAGCCACTATTCCAACTCATGTCACCTGCAATATAGAAGTACTTTATCCATCTATGCCACACATTGGCTCAAAACTGATGCTCTTGTGAGTAATGGTTTTGGCTTATGTGGCTTATGTGGCACTGCTACTTCTGTTTGAACTGCTTCATTCTCTTATACTGCTGCCATCCTAGCTTGTATGGTGAATTCTGCTGTATTTGGGAGCTGTGGAATGAAATATCTGCCTTATATTTCCCACTGTCTTTCTCTTTTAAGCCAATCATTTTATTATTTTTCTGAGGGGAAACCACTCAAAAAAATCTTATCCATGGGCCATCTAGCAATTGAACCTTAGCATCATCTAGTAAAGATAGGGTCTTCCATCAGGCAAATCTACTGAACTTCATTGCGTGGCAGTGATTACAAATCTAGCATGCACAAAATCATAACCATACTAGATAATGTAACTCTACCTTGTCTTGTCGTTCTAGTAAGTTTTATCATTTTCTCTTTTAGGGCATCATCTTGAATACCTTGGATACATCCTTCATTTTATCTATTATTTCTCCCCAGTACTATATTAGGTGGTAGGATAGTCAATAACATTGATGACTAAATTAGCATGAATTTCCTTCTTTATCATTTGACCCCTTTCAGTCACCACATGGGCACATCAGGACAACAGTTTCATACACCAAATATTCACAGATATCACACTAGTTAGAAAAACAAACTATTTACAATGCAGTTAAAAAAAGAGACAGTAAAAGGCAATTTTACCACAAATATTTTGAGCAGACTTATTTACAATGGAAATAGAGAAATACAGCCGCAGATTTACAAACAATATTTTGAATGCAAAAATGCATAGAATTTGGCAGTGACATCTTTATTCAATAGTGGGTTTACATTTTGTAATGTAATTGCTTTGTGCTTAACAGCCATCAATACAGAAATGTTCAGGAACAAAACACTTGTTAAAAATAGCACAGTGATTTATAATACAGGTTTTGATGTCAGATCAAGTTTCAGTGGACATACTATGATAAAATGGGCATGTAAGTATGTATTTCAAATACTATTTTTCATGTCATCCATTTATTGTGAAATGCCTTACACAAACATCAGATACAGCTCTTTATTTGCAATTCTAGATAAAAAATAGAAAGTCAGACTATTTACTTATCTCTTTCATAGCTAACAAGCCCATAAATCTGCAAATTAACTGTTTTCTAACTGATTGCTGGTTAGCCAATGTCTGCTTAATGATTCCATGAGTCTGCAGCCCACATTCCATTAGGACTGCTGTGACTTCCTCTTCATGCATGGACAGCTTCCTGAGAAGGAAAATTATTATCTATGAACAACATATTTTCCAAGAATTACAAAACTGGATTACATTTATAATGTGTTACACTCATCATACAAATGACTTTAACTGAAGTTTCCACCCGATTTTGAATACCCTACATATGGCACTCTGTCAAACTCCCTTAGTGACCATTTTCCTTTGCTATTTGAAACTGTTCTTCCATATCAAAAGTCCATAACATTAGGGTTATTCAAGACTTATCTAAATTCTGTCCCAAAACCTTTAACAGCATTCTAAGTAGCCACAACTGGAACAGTCTCAAAACTCTCCCTCTAGATCGTGCCCTCCTTTACTTCAACAACTCCTTTCTAAACACCTTTCACAGTTTAGCTCCTACTAGATCTAAGAGAATTAAATCTAACCACATCCCATGACTATCTAAATCCACTAAAGAAATTATGAAAAACAGGGACAAAGCCTGGAAATGCTGGCTCAAATCCAGAAATTCTCCCGATCTCATCCATTATAAACAGCTTTGAAACTAAGACAAAGAACTTATCTACAAAGACAAGCAACAGTACTTCTGGAACTTACAAACAAATAGGAAAACTAACCCAAAACTTTTCTGCTCTTCCATCAATAATCTACTCCACCCAGGCACCAAATCTAATCCATGTCCATACCCTAACTTGACCCCTGACCTTATTGCCTCTAAATTCAACTCCTACTTCATTGGTACTATAGCCAACCTTACTTCCTCCTTCTCCACAGCTCTACCATCCATCCCCCTCCCCACATCCAACCCCTCTCCACCACTACTCAATCTCTCCAATCCTCATACCCTAACCCAAAAATCTATCAAGGAACCCCATACTCTAGAATTCAATCTCTCCCCATATCCACATCCTACATAAACAACTCCTTCAGAATCTAAAGCCATGTTCTAATTCTGCTGATAATATTCCTGCCAAATTTCTTAAGATAGCCGCCGACTCAGTAGCTTATCCTATAAACATCTTCATCAAAAGTTCTATCTGAGAGTCATATGTCCCTGACCTTTGGAAAAAAGCAATAATCCTCCCTTTACATAAAGATGGCCCTTACGCTGAGATCTCAAAATATTGACTCATTGCTATTCTGTCTCCTCTATCACAAATACTAGAAAAATGCATCCAAAAACACAAATACTAGAAAAATGCATCCAAAAACAACTTATCCATTACCTTCTAAACAACAATATCCTCTCACCTACCCAGCATGGTTTTCGGCCAGGGCATAGTACAACTAAGGTTGGCATAGAGGTTAAGGTATTCACCTTATATGTACAAGGTGTAAGGTTTGATTCTCACATGGGGTAATTGGCTAGGCTTGGAATGGCTGACAAAGACGATTAGCCTGGTACTAATTTTATGCAATTGGGTGGCCTAATGGTTAAGGTGTTTGCCTTACAAACACATATTATAGGATTTGAATCTCACAAGGGATAATTGGCTAAGCTTAAAATGGCTTACAAGGGCAGTTAGCCTAGTACTAATCTATGAACCTATGAACTACTGCTCTGATCTCCTTCCTAGATATTATCAATAAAGCCTGTGACTCAGGCCTTATAGTATCAGCTCTCTTTTTGGATCTTTCCAAAGCATTTGATACTATCACCCACACCATTCTCCTGACACAATTTTCATCCATAGGACTTTTCTCGCAATCACTTAATTGGTTCAAGAGCTATCTCTCTGACAGGCAACATGCTGTCAAATGGGATACCGTTTCACCCTACCTTCACAACCCTACAGGCGTCACACAAGGCTCAATTTTAGGACCTATTCTGTTTAATATTTTCATAAATAATCTCCACAAAGGTATTCCAAACTCGTCCCTAGTCCAGTATGCAGATGATTCAACTATAGTCTGCTCTGCTTCCAACCAAAATTCTTTGCAGCAACTTACTCAAATAGCATTTTCCATAGTAGAATCCTGGCTCCAAAAAAACACCTTTCTCTTAATGCCAAAAAAACTTCTCCCCCAACAGGAACACTATTCTCAACAAAGAAGGTTTCAATGTAATGTCTCTAAACTCTACTAAAATTGAATTAGTAACCAATACCAAATTACTAGCTGTCATAATAGACGATAACCTAAAGTTCAGTCTGCATATCCAATCCAACATCAATAAAATTCACATAAAACTAGGGCTACTGTACAGGCACAACAGATTTCTCTCCTTACCAACTAAACAAGCTCTTGCCCTCACCTACCTTCTACCATCTCTAACCTATGGTGCACCATTTTAACTAGAAGAGCAAACCAAGGCACACGCACATGGGACAGAGTGCAACGGTCCAAACCAATGATACAAAAATCAAAAACGGACCAGCACAACGATGATGCAGGCAAAAATATTTATTTAAGACTGAATATCATGTTGCATTTTTCAGAGATGGATGCATCAGATACAATCCACAAACTTTTTTTGGCAATACCTCTTTAAATCAGTGGATATATAAAAGACCAGGATGTTCTGGCTGTTCAAATCATTATTTAATTTTGTTTCAGCACTGAAGAAGGTTGTTTTTTCAGCCGAAACCGGTCTGCTCAGCATTTATTTTTGTTTTATGACATTCAGTCTTAAATAAATATTTTTGCCTGCATCATCGTTGTGCTGGTCCGTTTTTGGTTTTTGCACCATTTTAACTAACCTGCAGTCTTCCCTAAAACTAAAGCTAGAAACATGTTACAATAAGATTGCCAAATTTGCTACAGGTAGTCGCCACTCTTCCCATCATTGCCCTGCCCTAAGGAAACTACAATGGCTAGAATTTCCTCACCACTTATTACTTATTCAGCTAACCATCTCACATAAACTTATCCATAAACCATCATATTGTCCTGCTCTCAGTTCCCTACTTGCCCTTTACTCCCATGTCGGCCCCTTCAATCTGGCCACCAACACTTACTCCAAATCCTTAAACAAAATCTACCTGCAGGAAAACTCCTATACTCCTGGATCATTGCCAGACTATGGCATAACCTTCCTTACACTATACGTAGTGAAGTACACCCCTCGAACTTTAAAACTGCCCTTCACAATCATCTCCTTTCTAACTCGATATGTAACTGCACTAATGCATCTACCTTTTCCTTTGATGCAGTTACCTGACTTCTCTCTGTATAAACCTCAGCCTTGCTAACAAGCCTCATAATCTACCTAATAATCTGTGTTGCATCTTCACTATCTAGCATCCTCAGCCATTCTATCTTTACACCAATTGTTGTAACTGTATTAACCAGTTTCCCTCCTGCTACTAACTTTATGTGCCTTGTCAGTACTCTAAAGTGTATCTGTAAATATGTATTCTATCTACACTTAATTCTATATTCCCACAATTTATTAACTAGAGGTACAAATCATGTACCACTTATCTATTCCACTTTGGTATATCTTACTCATTCTTAAGTTCCTCTCATGGTTGCCTTAGATTTCTATTAACTTTTGTGGATTATATTCATTTTACCTTGTAAATATGCATGACAACTCTTGTGATTTCTCTTTTGATTTTGCTGCTTATTTCATTTTTATATTGTTATAATATGTTATAATGCTATCTTATACTGTTATGCTGTTTTTCTTTGTATTGGAGCTTTACTCCCCGGGCCTCCCCTGAAAATGGGTTCTTCATGGCCCAGTAGACTTTCCCGGTAATAAATGTCAGTAAATAAATAAATAAATACATTAATAAATAAATACATTTAGATTTTGCGTTCTACTCATGCAAGATGTAACTAAACGCAAGGCTGACAGTATCTTACAGTTAAATTAAAAACCCTGACTCTACCTAAATATTGACTACCAATTCATCCTTTTTTTCATTAATTTGGGTGATGTCCCTCCACTCCCTTAGCTAGATATTCGACTCAGTTTTCTTATTAGCAGCCGTACATTGATTCATCTTGTATTTTCTTGAGGCGTGGAGCACAGCTTTGTAGAGACAGAATGGTAGTTAGAACCTTTTAGCATTATATAGCTTGTTTCATGGATGAATAATTTACTATGTTGTTACTATTTTATGTAAAGGCAGAGCCAGTGTCACAAATACTTGGAATGACTACATATTACTTGTAGTTAGATATATTAGTGAAACCTGGAGTCACAACCATCACATTGTGATGATTTTTCTTTTATAAACTTACCTTCTCAGTTTGTTATGATTAGCTGGGTAAGAGTAGAGGCTGACTTCATGCAACATACTGCTTTACTGAAACAAGTGTGCAAGTGCACAAGAGTTTATATTAGCATTGAACGTACTTACTTCTCATACAGCGTGAATCTCACATCTGAAACTATCTTCCCCTGGGAGGTAGTTTATGTGATTCTGAATGTGTACAGTTAGCTCAGTACAGTATCAGGTCTCTACTAACTACTCCTTTAGAAAAATGTGTGTGGAAATGGTCATCCACACAAGCGTTATAATGCATCCAAGAAGAAAATTGTGATTGTAAGGAAAATGCAGTTAGCTACCAGGAAGAGTTCACACTACAGTATTTTTCTCCACATCAGTATTGTATGTACTGAATTTTATATATTGTGAAAAGGTCATGCCAACAGAACGTGTGAGGACATTCTGTCACAAGTGAGTGTACCACCCCTTTTCCTTAATTAGTATTTTTCATTACAAGCCATGCACTTAAGATGCCTGAGGTTAACTCTAAAAGTCTTTTTGGCTAATGTTCTGTATTTGTAAAATGACCATCTGTAATGGAATACATAAATTAATAGTTTACCAACTGCTGTCATGCTATGGCTGCTTCCATTAATCTTTAAGGTCTGTCTGATAAAAGTTTGCACCATTTTCAGAAAATGCATTTAAATGTGAACTTTAGACTGGTTTGTATTAACTAAGCATGTGTCCTTTCTTCTGTAATTCACTTGCAACCAGGAGTCCATCAGCAGTGTGTGGTATATTAGTGTTTGAATATTTAATGACAGTATTACAGGATTTATCACTTTTTGATTAATAATTTTGTGTGTGTTAACGTTGAACGTATTCTCCAAACCACTTATGCAATTTTAGTACGAGTTTTTATTTTCTCTTTAAGGTCTCATTTTTTTATTTTTTATTTGTGTTTGTTTGTTTGTCTTTTATAACTGTACTGAGTGATGGCTCTGTCTAAGCTTCTTCTTTAACAAAAAGTTAAATCTTTGTTGTTAACTGCATGCATAGTATATTGTACATAGTGCTGCAGCAGTAGCTGTACTTTGACTGTAAGCTGTTTTAGCTCTAATATCAACTATGTGTTAAATATTTGAAAGTATTTAATGTTACAAGATGTCAGTTCAAGACTTTTACTGCAGGAATACTATAATATGCATAAATAACACATAATCTGTAGATCATTGTTCCTTTTCCCCATATCTACTTTAAGTTTCTTAAACTCTACTTTGGGCCTACTAAAACTGTTGAGCTTAATGTAACTCGGTATGATATTTATCTAACCCTCTCCTTCTGACCTGCTTCTTCCTGTTTCTTTTTCTCCCTTAGCTCTGCTACCCCCCATCTTTGAACTGCAAGACACCCCCCTGGACGCATTTAAACACTTGGGACTTAAACAACAAAATTCACCTGCAAGCTTTCTACAATCCTGCCAAAAAGCTTGATAAATAAGAAAGTGTATATAAATGTTTTTTCCCTTTAATCAACTTTTCAATATGCAATGTTATTTGGCATGAATAGTTGTGTTTAATATAATGTGTTTGTTACACTTGCAATCTTTTGTAATGTGCACACCCCACCCCCTTCCCAGCTTCTTTTAATTAGGTATTGTACTTGCAGCAGTTTCTACTTGCAGCAGTTTCTGCTTCTACTGTGCTTAGTTAAGGAGGAGTGCCAAACACCCTTAAGCTGTTTTTCTTTATAAGCTGTAAATTTATCCTTATATACCTTACTACGTTTCACCCAGTAGTTAACTGACCCTAAAACCAGTATCTTAAATTGATTTGCTGTAGCCTCATTGATATTTTTCTGAGTACTTACTTGCTGGTTCTTATTCTCTGGGGTGTCATTTACACTTAGTTTTTCTTCTTCTTCTTCTTCCTTTTCCCCTTAACTCTGTTCTGATTCCTTCTCCCATGATGCTTTGCTCTAGCCAAAGGCTATCCTAGCTGGCACCATTTTTGGTTCCAGATTTTCTAGCCTATGTTTCTTCTCCATAACTTGAACACCCATTCCATTATCACTATATTTGAGTGTATTCCTTGCCACAGCAAATGTGTCGCTTTTCCCCTGCAAAGATACTTATCATTTCTCTGATTGTTTTATTTTTTTCAGCTTTCAGTCTGTCGAGACCTGGGCCAACCTGCTCTGTTTACCCTCGATATGCTCATGCTCACTCCACTCCTCTACCCTACCCCCATTCCCATCTACCCCTGCATACACTATACTTATACTCTATCCCCAAAAACCACACTCTCCCTTTCCCCACCCAAATTCTTCTCAGCCTTCCAATCAAACTTCACATCCTCTGTCCTTTAATCAACCTATCATAAAGACCTTTGCATAGTCCCTCTTCCCACCTGTTAACATACAGGTATTATTTCAACAATCTACTTTATTTCCAAATAGACTGCCAAAATATGTTTATCCCAAATCTTAAATATTCTAACAGCTTCCTAGTTATTCTCCTTCTCTCACCCATTCTAATTTTTACCTTCCTCACTACCTCATATCAATGCACCCTCACACACAGACACCCTACACCTACTGTAACCGACCCCCAAACCAAACTATCTGCCACCTACTCTTTCCCTATAACCCCATTAATTTTTCTTCATTCCAACATTACTTTGCATAAAATCAAGATATTACAACTACCCACACTCCCACTTAGAATTAAACCAAAAAACTACCTCCAATGCAGCCACTTTATTTCTCTCAAAATACTAATTTTAAATCCACTACTATCAGGTGATATACATCTCAACCCAGGATCTAACCACAGCTCCTCTCTTTGTGCTGACCCTTTACACCCCCTAAGCTCCAATCCCAGTGCTACCTTGCAGACCCTCCCATCCTCTTCCATCAAAAAACTATCTATTCTATCTTTGAACATTCAGAGTATCATGAATAAAATCTCTCCATTCCATGCCTGGATCTCGCTACACACCCCTGATATTCTCACCTGCTCTGTATCCTGGCTTAAGCCTTAGATATCTGACTCAGAATGTCTTCCCCCATGCTATAACATCTTCCAGCAAGATGGACTTAAGAAAAAAAGTGGCTGGGTTGCAATTCTATACTCTAATATCTCGCTCCACCCTCTACCAATCACTCTTCCAAACTTCCAGCCAGCTGAAATTCTCATTGTCACCTGTAAACTGAATAAACACAAGAAACTAGGAGTTGCCTCCATCTATATACCCCAGGAAACAACATCCCTATCTTAGAACTCTTTCTCTTCTGGTTCTCTCAGACTGTCTCATATGAAACTGTTAACTTGGGTGACATTAGCATTAATTGGAATGCCCTAGATACTGATTCCCCTAACACCACCATTAATCTCTTTGGCATCTCCCAGCTAATCTCTGTCCCCACTCATCTAAATAAACACACCAACTCTGGCTCCACACTAGATTGGGTCCTTACCTCCAGCCCTAACTCCTATCACAACCCCTCCATCCTACCTGATACCATAAGTGACCACCATCCCCATTCATACTTCGAAACTCACCCCTACTATACAAATCCCAGCAATAAAAAGACTGCCATAAGCTCTCAAACTTTAATCCAGACACTTTCAACCACTCACTCTCTACAATTAACTGGTCCTTCCTCTATGACCTCCCCCTGGAGGAAGCTGTCCTTGCATTTAACAACATCTTTCTAGACACACTTAACTACCAGGCCTCCACCAGTAAAATAAGAATCAAACCCCAATATGCCCCCTGGCTAACACAAGCGACTCATGCACTTATGCATAACAGATGTAGCGCATGGAAAAAATGGAAACAATCTAATAATTCCACTGATCTTCAGTCCTACAGAGAGCTTCATAACTTAACTAAAAAGGTCACCCTTGACAAGAAAAACTATTTCCAAAAACCTCTACATAATCTTCACTCCAACCCCCAAAAATTCTGACAATCTGTAAATAAACTACTACATCCCATTATCACCTTATCACCTAATCTATGCCCTGACACCTCTCCCACTGATACTGCTACCTTTCTTAATTCCTTCTTCATTGACTCTATTCACAATCTAACCAAAAATGACACCATCACCTACCCCACTCCTTCTTCATCAACCCACCCAACCCCCTTCTTTCTTAAACCCAACCTCACAACTTATATCAAGTCACTAGTTAAACTTAAAACATGCTCTCCATCAGCTTCTCCTCAATTCCTAAAACTTGCTGCCAGTTCTATCGCCTACCCCATCTTCACCTTAATCAACAGGTCAATCAAAGAAAACACTGTACCTGAAATCTGGAGGAAATCCTATGTCATACCCTTACACAAGGGTGGAAACTCACCTGACCCCTCACATTTCAGGCCCATTGCTATTCTATCTCACCTGTCAAAAATTCTCAAAAAGTGCATCCAAAAACAGCTCCTCAATCAACTTCTCTTAGAAAATCAGCTTATCCCTACACAGCATGGTTTCCTCCCACATCACAGTACAGTTACTGCTCTGATATCATTCACTAATTCTATCACAAATTCTCATGACAACAACAAGCTAATGTCATGTTTGTTTCTGGACCTCTCCAAAGCCTTTGACACTGTTTCCCACTGATTGCTTCTATCCAAACTATCTACTCTTAATCTCTCCAACTCTGCACTTTCTTGGTTCTCTATCTCTCCAACAGATCCCAGGCAGTTAAATGGCAATCTAACTTTTCTCCATTCTTACCAGTACAAAAAAAGTACTTCAAGGCTACATCCTTGGACCCCTATTATTTAATATATTTACTAATGACCTACACTCTTCCTGTCCACTGTCATCTGTCATACAATATGCTGACAATTCCACCTTCATCTCCTCTTCTGACAATATCACCCACCTTAACACCCTCACCCAAGAGTCTCTGCACTCAGATGAAAAATGGCTAACTTCCAACCAATTGCTACTTAACCCTAAGAAAACAAAACTTCTCCTATTCCTCCCTAAATCTCTCCAGCATCATAATGCTACCTTTACTGTATGCTCCATTAAGAACACCATCATTTCTTTTGAACCTCACACCAAATTGATTGAAGTTATTATCAAGGACCTACTAACATTTGATCTCCATATTCAGCAGTGCATCAAAAAGGCACATCAAAAGTTAGGTCTGCTATATAGGCATAACAAATTCCTCACATATGTCTCTAGGCTCTCACTTACATAAGCTTCCTACTCCCCACCCTTCTTTACACTGCCCGTATTCTCACTAATATCCAATCCTCCGTTGAAACTGGAACTCACCTATAACAAAATTGCAAGATTTGCCTCTAACAAACCCTACCAGTCTCACCATTGCCAACTCTTGAAAAACCTGCAGTGGCTAGAATTTCATCATCAAATTCTACTACCCCAGCTTTTCATAGCTCATTCTATCTTATATGAACCCTCCTCCTGTCCCTCTCTCTCTACCCTCATCCAGCCTTATACTCCCAACCGCACCCTCCACAGCTCCCAACAACACCTTCTGCAAGTCTGTGCACCCAACAAAAATATCTGTAAAATCCTGTACAGCTACTCAGTGGCAAATTCTTGGAATAAATTACCTGTAACTGTTAGACAGATCTCTAACCCCAACTCTTTCAAAACAACACTAAAAGAACGTCTATGTATATCATGGACATGCATAAGCTATGACCCAACTTAATCCACCTCCCCTGCTATAATTCTATTGCAGCAACCTTTTCTCCTGCCTCTTTCTTCTTCTTCTGGTTTTAATAAAGTCTACTAATAATCAGTAGTTGCTACAACTTTCACAGCTGTAGACTTAGAAATTGGCTCTTGCCCTGGGCTTATCTCCTGTTTATATATTTGTTACATTATGTTTTACAAACGTATCTGTATTTTCTGCATTCTGCTTACTATTGCATGAAACTTCATACTATATTATGTTATGCATCACTTTTTCAGTCACCAGTATCCCACCCAAGGTTTTTAGTCATCTGCAAGGACTCTTAACTGGAATCAATATTCTGGTGCCACATTATGTAAGCAATGTCTTTCAAGGTAAGCTAAATTAAATTCTTACCTAAAGCTTACCAATCCCAATATAGTTGTGAGCACTCAAGCAACACAACTGCACTGCTCCCACTGTAAGTCACTTTTTTTTGCTTTGTTTTATACTGTGCTTTTTAAATTCTCTTACTGGTCAAATCTAAACTAAAGGCATATACAGGTTCACAGTTTGTTCCATTTGATAAAGCCTTAGTATGCAGATAATTTTTACATGTGTGAATGACATAGTCAAGGGTTATAGTGGCTAATGTGTTTGATTATAGTTCCATACAACATAAGTAATTCATAAGTACCAGCAGAAAAATGCACGTATGAAACAACCTGTGAAAATATTGTTTCATCAGAAGTGGCATTCTTAGAAACTGTGCCATCACAGTAAATATCAGTAAACCAGTAAGGCACGCCACTGAATGCAGTGTAAACAGTAGCATACTCATATGTTGGGCACTAAACCAGACTGTTTGTGTGCACTAGGCTAATATGTGCTATCGGTATTTATTAAAAACAGAACTTGTGTTACATTCAATCTCTTTAATAACACGTCATAGGGTTGTTATCAGTACTCCACTGTAATGCACCTTTGATTCATGATGTGTGCTCTCCCATAAAAAAAGCCAATCCAAGCATAAACACAACTCAGTTATAAAATGCTTCTAGGACTGAAGCAAAGACCAAACTAAATTTTGTACTGAAGACTGTCTTGTAGTATCAGCATTTCTTAAAAAAGAAATTATAATTTGTGAAAAAGAATATTACTTTCAGAAAGAAATGTAGAATTTTAGTTCATTTGTTTTTAAAATACAGCTGAGTCAGACTGTAAAGAATTCTTCAGCCTTGAATTCCATATTCTAACTAATTGGGTCTAAGACTAGTTGCATTCATACTATTTTACAAGCTTTAAAATCTTCAGTATAAAAATTAAATTAGTGCATATCTTGAAACAACAGGGCACTAAAGAGCTGTCAAAAGATAATTTAAAAATTAAGAACAGAGTACTTATGAACATGACTGCTTTCGTGGAAAAAAAAAAAACTTCCCACTTGTTAAACCAGCCTATTAATTGCATTAAAAACTGTACCTTGCTTAAGCAATGGAAGGATTTTGCTAGATCCTTTAAGTTTTTCACTGTGACATGGATCACCAAACTGTTTTTCTGAACCCTGTTTTAATGACTTTGCTAGTAAACTTTAATAATTTGATGTCCCCAAATGAAAGAGTACCACGGAGAACTGTCAGGTGATTATTTTAAAACCAACAACCACTCTTCACAAAACAATGACACATTTTCTTACACAGTAATGTTTTCTCATGAGTACCATTACTTGATTTATAAATGTAAGTGTATGAATTGTTATATATGTAGTTTATAGAAGCAAACTGATCTGTGCATATTACACCTGCCAGTTGCTTTAAGTTAGATAGTTAGAATGGGGTTAAACTTAGCTAGCAGGAAGGAGGTGAATGTTGAAGGAAGTGAAGTAGGATTTGTAGGGAAGACGTCAGGTTGGAGGGAGATGGTTAATAAGGCAGAGCAAGGAAGGTCCTGTTATTTTTAGTGTTGGTGTTTGGAATGCACTTTTAGTTCCATTTGCCTATGCCCAAGCAACCAGAGTGTTGTTTCGGGTAGTAGTTTGTGCAGTCAAAAGGTAAGTAAGGTATCTTTGGTGGGATTAAAGAAAGGTATTATTTTATACTGATTATCTCTGGTTTTAGTTAAATAGGGAAGGTAATCCATTTTTTGTTATTTTTTTAGCACTGGATCTGATACATAACTGTAGTATTAACAAGTTATGGCCAAAAGATTGTTAAGGTAGTGTCTCTCTTGGTACATTTAAGAATTTCCATGCTTGTAATTAGGAGTAAATTTACAATTAAGACCATTTTGCTGTGATGTTACAGAGTTCGTCTAGCAGATAGAGATCACACTGCTTACTGTAGTGCCTGTTTTTTGGTCCATTTAAGGTTTGCCATTGTTGTAAGTGGAAATAAAATTTTCAGTTAAGGCCATCTCATGTTAAGTACTTATCATTCCGGATTGGATGCTAATGCCTTCTTGCCCTCTGTTCAAGCAGGGTTGCTAGGCAACAACAGTATTTACATTGTCCAAGGATGGTATGCATCTGTATTCATGGTCATATCTCGTATTAGGGCTTAGTTACTGGATGCCTGTTCTACCACTTTGGTAGGGGTTTCCTTCCAAAACTGAAATGCTGCTCTGTGCATCTCTAGCTATGCTATACAAAAGGGGCAACTGGGTTTGCCAGCACCTTTAATTATGTTAAGATGAGTCTTAGCGTATGACTCAAGTAATTGCAGTGTGAGAATGCACTGGGCAAATGTGCTAATTCATTTGTGTATCTGCATATTTTTTTTTTTTTGTATGACATGTCTTACTGAGGATAGATCCTTGGAGGCAGGCAGTAAAGTGGGCGACAGGCAAAGGGTGGGTCAAATGTGTTAGTTGTAAAGAGAGGAGGAGGTATATCCCACTCCTAGGCAATTTTGTTGGTACTTTAAGGGGAAAATGCTTGTATTTGTGGGGTGTTTCCTTTATTTATAAAAATGTTTTATATTTGCATATAAGGGGAGGTTTATCAATAGGTTTTTTTCATAATGGGTGCATTAATGCCAGTTTTGTGTTTTCTATGATGGTGGATATTAGTGCATTAAAGGATGATTGGGCCAAAATAGTAGCCCAAGCTAAGGCATTCTCTAAGTAGTCAAGTTTCTTTGTAACCCCACATATTCCATTAGCAATTAAGGAAAAGATTTGGAAGGGTGAATATGTGGATATATTTGATTTGATTAATGGGAAAGATGTGCAGCAGGTAAGGGTGATAAAGGTTAGTGAGGGAAACATACTCATACGTGAGGAGGGTGTGTTGAGTAGATGGAAAGAGTACTTTGAAGGGATGATGAATGAAGAGAATGAGACAGAAAGAAGGTTGGATGATGTGGGGATAGTGAATCAGGAAGTGAAACAGATTAGCAAGGAGGAAGTAAAGTCAGCTATGAAGATGATGAAGAATGGAAAGGCTGTTGGCTCAGATGACATACCAGTGAAAGCATGGAGGTGCTTAGGTGAAATGGCAGTGGAATTTTTAACCAGATTGTTTAATGAAATTTTTGAAAGTCAAAGGATGCCGGAGGAGTGGAGAAAAAATATTTTGGTACCTATCTTTAAGAATAAGGGTGATGTGCAGAGCTGCAGTAACTACAGAGGGATAAAATTGATCAGTCACAGCTTGAAGTTATGGGAAAAAGTAGTGGAAGCTAGGTTAAGAAGGGAGGTGATGATTAGTGATCAGCAGTATGGTTTCATGCCAGGAAAGAGCACTACAGATGCAATATTTGCTCTGAGAGTGTTGTTGGAGAAATACAGAGAAGGTCAGAAGGAGTTGCATTGTGTCTTTGTGGACTTAGAGAAAGCATATGACAGGGTGCCTAGAGAGGAGTTGTGGTATTGTATAAGAAAGTCAGGAGTGGCAGAGAAGTATGTGAGAGTGGTACAGGATATGTACGAGGGTAGTGTAACATTGGTGAGGACTGCGGTGGGAGTGACAAATACGTTTAAGATGGAGGTGGGATTACATCAAGGATCAGCTCTGAGCCCTTTCTTGTTTGCTGTGGTGATGGACAGGATGACAGATGAGATCAGACAGGAGGCCCTGTGGACTATGATGTTTGCGGATGACATTGTAATATGCAGTGAGAGTAGGGACCAGGTTGAGAGGAGAGGAATGAAGGTCAGCAGGGCTAAAACAGAATATATGTGTGTAAATGTGAGGGAGGGTAGAGGAATGGTGAGGATGCAGGGAGTAGAGTTGATAAAGGTGGATGAGTTTAAGTACTTGGGATCAACAGTTCAGAGTAATGGTGAGTGTGGAAGAGAGGTGAAGAAGAGAGTACAGGCAGGGTGGCATGGGTGGAGAAGAGTGTCAGGAGTGATTTGTGACAGACGGGTACCAGTAAGAGTGAAAGGGAAGGTCTACAAGAGGGTAGTGAGACCAGCTATGTTATATTGGTTGGAGACAGTGGCATTGACGAAAAGGCAGGAGTCAGAGCTGGATGTGGCAGAGTTAAAGATGTTAAGATTTGCACTGAGTGTGACTAGGATGGACAGGATTAGGAATCAGTATATTAGAGAGTCAGCTCGGGTTGGACAGTTTGGAGACAAAGCAAGAGAGGAGAGATTGCGTTGGTTTGGACATGTGCTGAGGAGGGATGCTGGGTATATTGGGAAAAGGATGCTAAGGATGGAGCTGCCAGGTAAGAGGAAAAGAGGAAGGCCTAAGATAAGGTTTATGGATGTGGTGAGAAAGGACATGCAGGCTGTTGGTATGAAAGAGCATGATGCAGAGGACAGAAAGAAATGGAAACAGAAGATTTGCCTGTGGTGACCCCTAATGGGAACAGCCGAAAGAAGATGATGATGATGATTTGATTTGATTAATGCAGACAGTGCATAGTGTTTAGAGGGTACTGAACCCCTGAGGCAAAGAATTTGGCTACAGTTTTGGCAGCATTGGGGAAGAACATTTTAGGAAGGCATAGGGTTAGAACTTAAAAACAATGGATAAATAAGTAAAAAAAATAAATAAATAAATACAAAAACAACCAAATAAAGCTTCCAGCCTTTAATGATCCAATAACATCCAGTAAGCATTTTCTTCTACAGGTAGAATTCTTCAGGCAGAATGAAAAAAAAACAAACAACCTTATATATACACATCAATCAAGAAATTTGCATAATCTCAATCAAGACAATTAACTTAAAAAATGAACAATGTCTGCAGTTAATACACCAATTTCCTTCTCTTTAAAACAATGTAATTTTTCTTTATTGTTAAGCCCTGGAGGGTTGCTAGCATCTAATCTAAGTTTCTAGCAGTAGTCTTCCAGTCCAACTCTTCTGCAGCATCTAACCTATTTTTGAAATAAAATACATGATCCAAAATAAAAAAAACCTGCATTTAGTACCAAAGTAATGTTTTCCCCATGCATTGATATTATCGGCTTTTTTCACTGCATATATATGTTCAGGTATCTTTTTCCACAACTCCCAGGTGCTCCTACCTATATAATACGCTGAACATGAAGAGCATGTAGACAAATATATTACAAAATTCAATCTACAATTATATAAATCCTTAATACAAACTTTGATATTCCTAATAAAAACTTCTTTTTTGTCAGTCAGCAAAAAAGTGCAACAATTGTATGCAAAACATCATACTAGTCTTGCCCACTATATCTTTTTTTAAAACTTAGTTTAGTCTGGAAAAAAATTAAAAATTTCCCTCTTTTGTTAATAAAAATGGGCTCTTCCCCCACAACGTTTCTAACCTCAGGAAAACTACTTAAAATTTTTCAACTGTCTCTCACTGTTTTCTTTATCTGCTCACCATCTAAGGAATACTGCACTACCATGCCCATTCTGTAGTTTCTAGAATGTCTATCCAACTGCATCATATTTCTAGTCCCCCATTATTATTCATTCTACTATCACTCATTTCTGTAAACTTCTGGTTCACTATTTTTTTTTTGATAACTCCTCACAACCAACTTAGAACATAGGGAAACATCCTCATTGTAAAATAATTCATTATCAATCCGATCATTCACTCTTCTGAGTTATCCTTTGACTATATTATTTTTCATGAAAACAGGATGATACTTCCATATTCTATATAAGAATTATTTTGCACTTCTTTTTTGTAAATCTTCATCCAAAACTCATCATTCTCCTTATATACCTCCACATCTAAAAAGTGAACTCTATCTACACTATAATGAAAAATAAAACTTAACTGCAGGCATTATTCATATGTTGCATAAAATCTAACAATTTGTTTAAATCTCCTCTCCTTATTATAAAGAGGTCATCAATAAATCTACCATAATAAACAATATTCTTATAAAATTCACTATTAAAAATGAATTCTTTCTCCCAAGCTACCATGAAGACATTCACATAACTGGGTGCCATAGCAGGACCTATGGCAACTCCATTAAGTTGCTGAAAGAAAGAACCATTAAATTAAAAATATATATGATAAAATAACATCAAGCAGCTCTAAAATAAGCATCATCATATCATTCATAAAAAGCTTCAAATTATATAATTCCATTCTCACATATTCCAAACTAATGTCATTAGGTATCATAGTATATAGTGATTTAATGTGCACAGTTACTAAAGTCCAAAACAGTGATTTATTTAATAATATTCCTAAAAGCAAATGTGTCACGATTAAAAGTAGCACTCTTTTCAACTAACTTTTGCAGATGTTTATCAACAAAAATGGCCATAGTTTTTGTTTTGCTTCTCCCGCTGGCAACAATGGGCCCCAGTGGAGAATCAACTATACATTTGTGCACTTTCAGCCAACCAGATATTTTACTTATTTTTTGATTGTTGATCAGAAAAAAATCAACAAATTTATTTTCTATTCTATTACCACATAACCACTCTTCTAGCAACATACTGATAAAACTATAAGCTTTCTTAATAACTTCTAGGCTGACCTTTTTATAATACTTTTTGTCCTGCAGCATTAAATCATTTTATTGATATAACTGTCTTTATCAAAAATAATTAAGGCATTACCTTTGTCTGCCTTAGTAACTAAAATACCACCATCTTCTTTCAATCCTTTCAATGCTAGATGTTCTTTTCTGGTTAAATTAAAAAAAACTTTCTTTTGGGTTTACTCATTTACAGATCTTTACATTATCTTTCTATCGCTGTTAAAAATACCTCCAACTCAGGCCTCAGAGGTGGGTTGTAACTGAACATTCTTATAAAAGGATCTTTGCTTTTTTCATTTTGTTCAAACAAAAATCTCATATTGAGCTTCCTCATATAATCTCAAACAGTTTAATACATCACACATATCAGCCCTGGCTTCAGGTACAAAAGTCCAGCCTTTCCTCAGAACTGAAAGCTCATCCCTAGTTAAAAGCCTATGCGATAAATTCACAATTTCACAGTCATTATCAAAGGGAATACCTTTACGTTTCTCATTCTTTTCCTTCTCTCCTTCCACTTCTGATTCTTTCTGAACTGTTTGCTGCATGAAGCTTGCTTCCCCATGGTCAAAGGGACAACACCTGAGCCCAGGCACTTTTGCCAGTGCCAGTATCATGATAAACACTCACTGGCTGGAAAAAAATGCTGTTTAACTTCTTTATTCTTATTTTAACCCTGATTATTCACTTTCAGGACATTGATACCACTAGCATTTTTACTGTTCACTTCTTTCTCAGCTATTTGTTCAGATCTCCTGAGTTCCATTGTCATCCAGGTTGTTGTTGCGTCTTTTAACTTTTCCCGGTTAGGGGTCACCACAGCAGAACTCCGGTCCGCTAATTATTGGCAGTAGATTTTTACGTGCCGAGTTGCCAGCCCTGATGCACAACCTTCAACGAAGGTATGCCCATTCATGCATGTCTCCCCACAGAAGACGCTCTAGCTGAGAATCGAACGGGACAACGACTTACTGTGAGGCGACAACGCTACTGCAGCACCACCACCGCAGTTCCCTTTGTCATCCAGGTACAAGAACAAACACCTGATCAGGATTCACTGGAAGTGGCACTGGATCACTCATAGCCTCTTCTTCAGCTGCTTGATGTAAAGGATAAACCAAACCATTCTTATAATCTGCCCAATCCCTTTCAAACTTCTTCAACTTTCTTTTCTTTAAAATTTCATTCTTCTTGATTAACTTATCATGAATGAGACAAAACCTTGTCTCAAAGTTCTCAGCAGTAGTGTCTTCCCTTAGCTTAAATAGTTTATCTTGATAATCTCATTTAGTTTGTGCATGTTTTGCTTATAATAATCGACCAATATAGTCATATATTCTAGTTTCACTCTGAAGGATTGAAATTTCAGAACATCAAACATCTGAATGTGGAAGACCAGAGGATCAATGTGCTGAAATATCGAACCTTGTGAATGGAGATCACTGTACAGTGTGGAATGGGAACTTTACCATACTGTTCAGTGTAGTGAGATCTCAGAGTTGATATATTTAAGTTGCAGGGGGTGTGGGGGGTGCAAGGTGGCTTCCCCCTCCCCTGCAAAAATGTGAAATAAGAACATCACTTTTTTTTGTAGGTTTGATATTTCAGTACTTTGATTCTCTGGTCTTCCACGATCAGGGGTTCAATATTCTAAAATTTTGATCCTTCAAGTCCTTCCGGTACCTGTTTAGCTGCAATGCTGCTCTCAAGAAATAATGTCCCATTGTAAACACTTTAGCTTGATTAAGTCTTTTTCAAGAGCAGACAAATAGTCTCCTAAACTTATATTCACTTGCTTAAACACTGCTGAAGCATTCTCCCCAAAAGGATTACACAGTGCAGCTAAACAGTTTGATAACAACTCATCTCTCCATGCACGAAACACTGCCTCCGAAACATTTTGCCCTCTGTAGACACTACTGCTTACTCTAACAACTCCACTTACATTTCTCACATTCCCTTCAGGATTCAACACAATGGAACCATTAGGGGTATTGTGCAGAGTGAACCCTGATGGGAGAACCATAAAGCTCATATCCAACTGGCTGCTCATAATAAATCCGATGTATAATACCAAACTCAAAACCAACGGGTAAATAAGAAAAAATAAAAAATAAATGCAAAACAACCAAATAGACCTTCCATCCTTTAATGTTCCAATAACATCCAGTAAGCACTTCCATCTACAGGTAGACTTCTTCAGACTGAATGAAAAAAACAAAGAAACTATTTTATATATACACATCAGTCAAGAAATTTGCATAATCTCAGTCAAGACAATTAACTTAAAAAATGAATAATGACTGCAGTTAATGCACCAGTTTCCTTTGATTTCAAAAATAGGTTAGATACTGAAGAAGAGCTGGACTGGAGGACTACTGCTGGATACTTAGATTAGACGCTAGCAGCCCCCCAGGGCTCAACAACAAAGAAAACTGTAAGATATTTTTAAAGGGAAGGACATTGGTGCATTGAAGTTGGTTGTGAGAGGTTACCCAAAAAATGAGTGAACCAGAAGTTTAAAGAAGTGAATGATAGTAGAATGAATAGTAATGGGGGACTGAAAAATATGAGGCAGTTGAATAGAAGTTCTAGAAACTATATAATGGACATGTTAGTGCAGGATTCCTTAGATGGTGAGCAGGTAAAGAAAACAGTGAGAGACAGTTGGGAAATTCTGAGTAGTTTCCTTGAGAAGTTGTGGGGAGAGAACCCATTCTTATTAACAAAAGAGGAAAGAATTAAAACATTTTTTTCCAGAATAAACTAAGTTTTTAAAAAGATATACTGGCCAAGACTGGTATGATTAAATGTTTTGCATGCAATTACTATAATTTTTTTGTTGACTGACAAGAAAGAAGTTTTTATTAGGAATATCAAAGTTTCTATTAAGGGTTTATATAATTGTAGATCGAATTTTGTGATATATTTGTGTACATGCTCTTCATGTCCAGTGTATTATATAGGTAGGACCATTAGGGAGTTGTGAAAAAGGATACGTGAAATATATATGCAGTGAAAAAAAGCTGATATTAACAATATATTGGGTAAACATTACTTTGATTCTAAATGCAGTGGTTCACCTAGTTTTTTATTTTACTGTTGTTGGCTTATTTTATCACTGTAAGACAAGTTCAGAATTTGAGGGAGGACAATGCCTGGTTATGTTATGCCCAGTGTTTTAGGAAATTAGAACACTGGGCAAAAACCCCGAAATGGGAGTCCAGCCATGCCAGTACTTGGCTCGGTTTGGTAGTATGGTTGATAAGACAGGGGGGCAGGTGGAGTCTACTTTAGCTGATAATGATTTTACAGCTGGCTTTTAACATAGGAAAATGCATGTGGTGAAGTTGTTGCTTTACGCACATTTGTTCAAATTGAGGAGGTTCTCATGGAGCAATTTTTTTTGGCATAAGGACAGTGTAAGGAAGGGGAGAGGTACCTTCAGACAACAGTAGGCATAGGTTAGTAGGCGCAAATAATGTTTGAGGGCAGGGATGTTTTTGTGGAGTTATGGTCAATTGTCCATTCGGTGGCAACCAGAAGTTTGGGGTACTCATTCCCTCATTAATGTAGCAGTTTTGGATTTGGTGTTAGAAAGTTGCTGCAATCAACTGGAGGCAGAATTACTCTTCAGGCTTAAATCACGTTTTATTATACAGTCACAAGTTGGGGATACTCAGAAGAGTCCCAGGAATTTGAAGGAACTTACTGCCAGGGAGGTATTGCACTTGCTTTCATTCTTAAAGATGTGGAAGCTGACAGGGTCTTCAGTCCTTTTGAAGATCCACCATTTAAGGAGTTTTGTATTTCTGAAGATAAGTAAACAAAAAGCAGTTGTAGATTGAAAGTGTCCAGATTAAACAATCAAATATTCTTGTATCAAAACTTCCAGACACCACCACGGCAAATGCAATATTTTGAAACTTTTTATTCCACCATAAAAACAAATAAATAGATAGTAAAGCTTTGTGTAAGCACTATTTGTCTGAAGAAGGGTTTGTTATAACCCGAAATTGTTCTTAGTTAGGCAGGTGTTAGGGGAAAAGTTTTATTTTGAAATATCAATGCTTATGGGGTATGCGGTAGCTTGTGCTACTTCTGCGAAATTTAGTACAGCTCTGCAATGGATGTGCAGCAGCAGTCCCCAAATGTCATGCAGTGTATTATTTAGGCAATTTTTTATTGATTGCTGAAAGTGAACAGGAGGTGATCAAAGCCAAGATTTAATTTAATGAATTGGGTAAAGCCTTATGAGTTCCATTAGCCAATGATATGGTGGAAGGTTCTAGTGAGAAGTTAATGTTTTGCTTTTAAAAATTGATGAGAAGTAGGTTTATTGTGTATGCAGAAGTAGGTTTATTGTCCTTACATTTGGAGGAAGCTAGGCTAAGTGTTTTTGCAAGGAGAGGTAAGGTGTGGGTGAGTGATGTTATGAAATTGCTGTGTTTTATTAAACTTTGTATGTAAATCGTTTGGTCCAGGTAGGACATTCAATAGGTCTGTGGCTAATTTGTTGAGAGGAAGGCACAGCAAACATCTCTGGGTGCATATACCAAGAACGCTCAGGCAGGATTTCAATATTTGGTTAAATATTTTAGAGGATTTCAATGAGATATCTTCTTGGCAGAATGATGGGTTTTAGCAGATGAGTTCCATTAATTTACAGATATGTCTCGAAGTATAGGCATGGCAACAATTTTTAGGGAGGAATGGTTTGTAATCAAATGGCCAGGGTATTGGATGGAAAATTGAAATCAGGATATGGTGTTTTTGGAATGGATGGATCTGGGCAAAGGTCATAGTTTGGCAGGATGATCTGAGAAACAAGAAGCTGGTCTTTCATTCAAATAATGAGGTGGTAGTGCAAGTGTTGTCAGGATAACAGCTAGATCTGCTTTGGTACTATTTCTGTTATGGAAGCTAGTTCTGCATAGTCTGAAGAGTAACATGATGTTCTCAACCAAGCATGTGCCAGGCAGGTTAAACTCATTAGCTGATAGCCTGCTTCATTTTCAGTTTGACAGGTTTCATCAGATGGCTCCGAGCACAGCTGTGTAGTCAGTAGGCTTAGAAGATTGGCAAGGATGTAACAGGTTGGCTAGTAGCAGAGTTGTATGCAAGGTCTATGAGAATGGCTTATAGTGTGGCCATATCTGTATTTATGGCTTTTAGGCAACTGCTCTCGGCAAAGGAGTCGGTCTGTAAGTTTAGCTTGCCAGTATTTGATATAGGCAGAGTTCAAGTGAGGTGGTGTGTGCAGTTAAGACTATTAGTGCTATGAAAGGTTGTTAGACTTGTTTGATGCTACTAAGCACTGGTGAGCTGTTCAGATGTTGAAAGGTTGGAAGAGGATAAAGTTAGCTAATTTTGATAGCAGACTTTCTGTTATGGAGGTTTCTTTTGAGACTGCTTTGCCTCAATTTAAAGTAGTTATTTACACTTCAAGAGAGCATGTACTGTGAACTATGTTGTCCATGTTTATGAACTTCAAAGTCTTTTCAGTCAATGAATTGCTGGGTAGTTTGTTTTGGAGGGAGCAGTTGTTGTTTGGTTACATAGAAGGTGGATCAGAGGGAATGAGGACATCAAGAAGTTTTACAGGAAAATGTGGAAGAGATGTTGCATGCAGTAAAATGGGCTTTGTTGCGGTCAAAGCTGTACCCCATAAGGTAGAATCATTTGGTTTTCCAGCACTGTGCAGGCAAGGCAGTATCGGCAAGCCAGTTTGTGCTGGTTGTTGGACAGGCTTTGGTGAGTGAGGGTATTAGGATGAGCATTCTTTGAATAGAGTGGCATCAGATTCAGCATTAGAAGATAAGTCAATTGAAGTCATTAAAATGGCTGAAAATGGGTTTCTGATGCATTTTATCTTATATTAGATAACTGTTTAGTACTTCAAGTTTTGTTTGTTTGATTATTTTTCATTTTGCAGCAAGATTGTCATTTCTGGACATTCATTCCATTCTGGGCAGCAAAGAAGTGTTCGATTTGGCCTTAAGGAAGCATGTTAGGGCTTGATTCTTCATCATTTGTCTAATTAGGTTAAGGCTTTGTAATCACAGAATGGTGATGTTAATATAGAAGTGATCTATTTAAGAGGTAATGACCTTGGTGTTGTACCTAAAAGGAACTTATTACTGCAGATAGTGAGGGATTTGGTTACTTTCAAACAGAAGTTGCCTATAGTTAAATATGACCTTGTCAGAGATCATACCTAGATTGGTTTGGCAGCAGGCTTGTTGTTTTAAGAGTATTGAGTTAGCATGTCATTTTGTTAATCATAAGATAGCAAGGGTGGCTTTCATTGGATATTAAGGTTTTATTTCATTATGTGTTTGTAAATAGGAGACTGCAGTGGTGGTGCTGCCGTAGCGTTGTCACCTCACAGTAAGACGTTGTCCTGTATGATTCTCAGCGAAAGCGTCTTCTGTGTGGAGACATGCGTGAGTGGGCATACCATCGTTGAAGGTTGTACATCAGGGCTGGCAACTCGGTATGTAAAAATCTACTGCCAATCATTAGCGGACCGGAGTTCCGCTGTGGCAACCTCTAACTGGGAAAAGCCGAAAGATACAACAACATGTGTTTGTAAATAGGGACCCTACTTGGTATAAAACAGATGGGGTGCAACTGACTGATGTTTGTCTCGATTTGCTTAATATGAACTTGGCCATTTTGTTAAAAGACATCTTATAAGATTAATAAGTGAGCTTGGTTGTGGCAGAAAGGGGGATCAGCCTGAGGTGTTTGATGGTTTTAGAGGGGTCTCTTTCCAAGACCTTCTTTCTTTCTGAATGATTTAGGATGGCCAGTGGCACTATACCAAAAATGCTGGACCAAATCCAAAAGGCACAACAGGAAACTCCTGGATGCTGTAAAAACCAGACTCCTTTATTAACGGCACAGCAAGAATAAAAACACAAGCGTTTTTGTCCGAGTATCGCCCAGACTTCTTCAGATAAAACAAACAATAAACCACCATGGAATCACTTTATATAACTTCAATTAGGGTCCCATTTCTCTCATTACAAAAAATGATGCATCAGGATGCCATTTATCATCAAACTACATTAACAGGGGAGACACTGGTTGGTTCTTATCCTTGTGGACACTGCACCTTCTGTAAATATGTCCTCAAAACCAAAACTTTCACCAGTAAAAATACTGGGCAGTTGTACAACATTAATTGCTTTGCTAATTGTGGAAAGGATTGAGTCATATATTTGGCAACTTGCACCTGTCAAGCCTTTTATGTGGGCCAAACTTCCAGACAATTTAGATTTCGAATGTCTGAACATTTAGGGGATATTAGGAATGCAAGAACCACCAATGCTCTTTATAGACATTTACTGATTCATCACCTGGCGAAATTTACTTTTACAGTCATTGATAAAATATTGGGCAACAGATCTTTTAAAACAGGGTGGCACAGTATATTAATCATGAAGGAAAGGATATGGATTGTCATACAAGGGGGTTTATTCCCACCCGGATTAAATGATAAGCTGTAGTGTTTTCCTTTCTCTTCATGCGTTTTGTTACTATTTATGAACTATCCAGAATTCTTGGGTTGGTCCCAAGAGTAAAAGTTGAAAAAAAGAAAAAAAGAATAAAACAGTAAATCTGTATGGAATTTATTGTGTTTTGTATTGCTTTTTTATCTAGTATTAGACCAGTTTTTTCTTGGACAGGAAATTATGTCATTGGTCATTAATGAAACTGAGTATATATTGCAGTTGTATCATTGCTTTATGTTATGTACCACTGATGAAAGCTATAAGCTGAAACCGGTCTGTTTTTTTGAATAAATCTTCACGCTCCCAAGGTGCTGGCTCTTTTTGTGTTTTGTTATGATTTGGGTTAATACAGTGAGAGGTTTAACACAGCTGCTTTAATGTCAGAATGTTTTGTATAACATTGCTGTTTTAATGTAGTGGTGACGGTTTAAGCTGCACTAATTGGTTGAATATGTATGTAATGTTTCGTATGATGAAATTTAATATATCTATTTGACTCATTCACTCCAATGGAGGTTTGTACTCTTAACTCTCAATGATTGCTTTCTGAGCTTTTTAACAAAATCAGGTTGTAGCCTTACATTTCAAACACGTTCATATCTCTGCAGCCATAACAGTTAGTAAAGAAATGTAAATGGCAAACTGTTCAGCACAAACAGGTCTTTACAGTGGTAGTATTCATTAGATTTTAAGTCTTTATGTAGAGTTTGCAAGTCATAAACACAGTAAATATTAATTTTGTAATATCTTATAAACATCTTACAGTATCTCAGTAACCACACAAGCTGCACACGTACTGTCAGTAACATTTTGTTCATCCATCTGTAAACTTTCGCATGAGGCTAAGCAATACTGTCTGTGTTACTTGATTGTTGAAAGATTTAGAAAAATATGAATATTATAGCACTGTAAATAGTTTATGAACAGTAGTTAAATCTCTTAAGCAGCACTAAACAGATATTAAATATCAGTACAGTTGTGTTGCCCATCATGTACACTTTAAGATAAAATCTTTCAATAGCTTCTATACAGCATGGTTTTGAAATTATTAACACAAATATGAGCTGCCTACATTAGATGCCTTGAGGTATCAGTAGGACATACACTGCAGATGCCCCTGGTGGTGCCACTAGGCTGTAATGAGTTATTAGTTAGCGAGTTTTAAATAAACTGGTCACACTGGCTTTATTGGTGCCATTATTGTATTGAGCAAGGGTGTGTAGATATATATATATATATATATATATATATATATATATATATATATATATATATATATATATATATATATATATATATATATACATATACAAATACCTGCTATGAATATTGCACATTTCTGTTTGTAGTATACCACATCATGTATGTGTCCTGGGTATTGTCTAAAGAGGCCCACTTAATATTATTACACCAAGATATTTATCAAATAAAAGATCAGTCTCCAGAATGCTGTTGGAGAAGTCTGATGCAGCTGTAGCCTTTAATGGAATAACAAGAAATATATAGCTCTGTCTTCCTGCCACACCTGTCAATACTGATCTCTGATAACAGATGAAGTCTTTGTCAGGTTACAGAAAAGAATACCAAACCTATATCAAGTTACATTAAGTGTGGTGTCTCTCCTCAGTTACAGCTATCCGAAAAAGGAAGTGTCAACTTTTGATTTTTGTGAGGAATGCAGTCCCTGTGCAAATCAACTATTGAACATAACTCTAAGCAAATCCTTAATGACACATTTAGGGACAATATCCATAAAACTGTGACACATTTAGGGACAGGATCCATAAAACTGTGACACATTAAGGGACAAGATCCATAAAATTTTGACACATTTAGGGACAGGATCCATATAACTGTGATACATTTAGAGATAGGATCCATGAATCTGCATTCTGTAAGGTATGACATATATCTCCCAGATGATCTCTAACTCTAGTTGTTTCTCACTCTACCAAACCTGTTCTGTATGTGTCTTTCAGCTTTTCCTGGTTAGGGGTCGCCACAGTGGAACTCCGGTCCGCTAATGATTGGCAGTGGATTTTTACAGGGCTGAGTTGCCAGCCCGATGCCCAACCTTCAAAGAAGGCACACCCATTCATGCACGCACCTACTTGCATGTCTTTATACGTCACTCGACTGCAGGGAGGATATGCAAACTCCACACAGAAGGCGCTCCAGCCGAGAATCGAACGGACAAACCTCTTGCTGTGAGATGACAACGCTAACCGCTGCACCACCGCGGCCTACACCAAACCTGTTCTGTATAAAATATGTTCATTTTTAGTGGACCCCCTGAGTTGTTAAGGTACTAAAGTTAGTACTCAATAAGTGGGAAGAAAGTTGTCCTAACTCTGTAGACCCATCAAAATATTAATTGGATATCAGCTAAAGAAAATACAATAGCAAGCCTTCTCAGAATATTCACCCAGTGTACTACAAAGTGGGAGACAAGTGGGCTGCTGATGAGTTCTGTCAGATATTTGAATGGTCAGTGTATCAGATTATACTTCAGTAACAGCCTCCGAGTTTGGAAAAGTATCCAGTGTTATTGATATTTCCCTTTTTCCCATGTGAGCCTGTGCTGACATTCTAATAAATAGTTTTTGTTGTTATAGGGTTACATTTTTTATTGTTAAAATAATTTGTCTCAGTCTTTGGTCAAATAAATGGGAAGCTATGACATTGCTGAGTACTGAAAATGGTACAAAAATACGGAGCTGAAATTTTTAGAGTGATAAACACATTACCTGTACTTATTTTCACACAATACATAGCAGTTTGAGTTTACAATATTGTGAATAACAGTGTTTATGTCCTGATATGCAATAAACTGACAGAAGATTGAATCATTTGTATAAAGTACATATGACAGCACAAATCTGACAGAAATAAAATGACAAGTACTGATTATAATTTGTATTTTTTTTTTATTTATATTTAATACTGACTGCTTTCTGTTTGTATTGACTACTTCTTCCATTTATTACTTGTGTACTTTTTCCACCTGGGATATATCTGTAGATATTTACTCTTATCAGTGTACCAGCCCAGTAAACAAATATAAACAAAATAAAATATACAATAAGGGATACCTGAATTACCTGGAAATAACAGGCAATCATTCTACAACAAGCTTGATGGATTCAGTGCTTTCATGTGAGGAATGTATTTTGTATTTGTTGTAAATAAATGTCTCGGACATAAGAACAGTCATTGCTTGGAGATGTATAAATATCTATAAAGCATGTGTCTTCTCAAAATCAGAGTATTTTCTTCAAAAAAAAAAATAAAACATACATTTGGGGTTTCTTCCTTTTGCTCAAAAATGCTGGTGTCAAAGGGTTTGTAATAGTTCAAGTGTGAGGTTGCCAGAATGGTTAAGATGTTTACCTTACAAACACAAGGTGCAGGGTTTAATTCTCACATGGGGTAATTGACTAGGCTTAAAGTGGCCCACAAGGGCAGTTAGCCTAGTACTAACCTATGAACTTCCTTCCATGGTCAGTATCACCTTCATTTTTATTTTTTTATTTATTTGTTGACCAGGTTAGTCACACTAAGCTAGTAGCATCTTTTCAGAGAGACCCAAGGTGATATTTATACTGCTAGGTGAAATCTGGCCAGGGCATCACTAAATTCCCCTACTCTTTGCAGTGGGTGGAAGAGAAATGGGTGCTACACGTCCTGACTTCCTGTTTCCTGTCCAAGCACAGAGGCACCCAGGAGAAACAGGGAGAAACATGGCTGCTGAGAGCCAAGGCAATTAGGAAGTTAAATGTGTTGAAAATAAAGAAAAAATGGTAGAATCACTACCAAAAAAATTTTCAGGTGATGTGGGAGCAGAGAAAACATTGTCTGCTGATGATGAGGAGATCTGGAAGGAGATGGTGCTAAATGCAGAAGTGGAGATGAATTCAGAACAAAATTTCCAGAACAAAACTGTTTGAAACAGCAGAAATAGGAGAAAAGTGTGTTATTTCAACTGTCCAGTCAGGAGGGTTGTGGAATGAGTATCTGGAGGAGTTAGCTAACCAGAGTGACCCAGAAAGTGGAACTGCTATATCCTCAAGTGACATTTTGGAAAAAATAGAAGAGGGAGAAAAAGAGAAGGAAAAAGAGCCAGAGAAGGTTCCAAGAAAAAAAGTCATTTGCTGAAATGGTGGAATAAGGAGCTAAGGAGAAGGCAGAGATGAAGGAAGTAAAGAAAAAATATGTTAATAATCAATCCAGCAAAGAAATAATAGCAAAGGCAACCATAGAGCACAAAAGTATCCAGTCTCACATATATATAAAATGTAGTTCTTTATTGGTGCACAAAGGTGAGCGTTTTCACAATTCGCTTCGTGGGACCATAAAAACTCCCTCCATCAAAGAACACTTCCTTTATATCCATCATAACAAACTCAATCATTTAATCAATAAACATCTTAAAGGTGAACAATGTTATTAAAACTCTTATAAAGGAAGCATGTAAAAATGAAAATAAGAATAAGAACTGTAACTTTCGTAACTGCATATACAAATACAACGGTGACAAAAAATATACAAATGTATGCGTAATATCAACGAAAAAATGTCCCACTGATACACATAAAAACATAATATAATGGCATCACATCATATATCAACATGCTATAAAATGACTGCAGTTGGAAACAGGTAATGAAATGTAATTCACCCAAACCAAACAAGCATATAAAATGGAATGAAGCAAGTAAAAAAAATATAAAGGATGATAATATCTTATCCCCTATGGTGCATAACATGTTAGACATATAGGAACATTAAATGTGGACAAAAACAGAGGTATTGATCTTAAATATCACAAATTCCTTGAATCAAAAACTTTCATTTGATAACCAATCCTCTGGACTTCAAGACAGGTTTGAGGGAGGCCCTCTCATTCAGACATCTACCTCTGTCCACTCTTAATCTTAAGATCCAGTTCATTTCCTACTTCTCGGTACCTTTCTTATGTTACCTTCTCTAATAATGGGTGTAACATTGTCTATAACCATGAAATGAAAGACATGTTCCTTTCCTATTGCCAAAACATGCTTTGCTAAAGCATTATTGGTGTAGTTCACCCTGATGGCATAAAGATGTTCCCTCATTCTGTTGTGAAACACCCTGTTGGTTTTACCAACATAGAATGACAAACATAGTTTGCATACAGCTAAGTAAATTACATACGGGGTGCTGCAGTCTGCAGACACCTTAAACTTAAACTCCTGCCCAGTGTCCGGATGTACGAAATGGTCACCTATATTGATAAACTCACAATAATTACATTGTCCACATGGTATGGTTCTTATATGTTCATTTATCTCGTACCTATCAATAGAGTGGCACAGGATTCTCTTTAAATTAGGTTTATTCTTAAACCTAAATGGCCTATCACCAACAATATTTCTGATATCTTTGTCAGTGTTAAGAATCTGCCAATGATTATTAATAATATCATAAATAGCCCTATTGTCAGTGGTATAATACATAGGTACTCTCATTCCTAAGGGTTTGCACCTCTGTACACTATTAACCTCTATTTGATTAGAGAAGTAAGGAGCAGCTCTACCTGCCGTGTAAAGGTCCAAATCTGAAAGGCCCTCTATTATCTCATTCTTATTATAACCTCGCTCAAGTAACCTATCTCTGAAGGGATCCAACTCATGTTTATAACCTGAGTCTGATGCGTTCAGGTGGGAAATTCTCATTCCTTGTCCTTTAATAATATTTCTGAAAATATAATGTGGGTGCATGCTTTGTCTGTGCAGGAGAGTGTTCCTATGACATATCTTCCTGTGGACTCCTGTATTAATATAACAACCTTCTATATCGCCCACCTGATCATGAAGGGATTCACATCTAGATCAAGGGAGGTCATCGTCCCCCTGTACTCATCACTCATTAGACCTATGATTGAGTACAATGCCCCGTTCGGAATGTATCTGACCAGACACCTGCTGCAGCTTGAAAGGCCCCAAAAGTTCCTCACCAAAAGGATAAAGGGTCTCAAAAATATGTCTTATGCTGCCCGACTGAAGGAACTCCAGCTCTATTCAGTCTCATACCGCTTGCTCAGAGGTGACCTGTGCCTGACATATAAGGCCATGTCAAACCCAGATTTGATGAATATGCTTCACCTCAAAAATCTAGATCCCTCAGAACCACAAGGGCGGAGACTTAAACCTTGACACTGTTATAAATAGAACGTGCTGGAGGGACAGATTCATCACCCAGAGACTCCCTATGCTGTGGAACAAAATCCCGGTACATGTGAGGCAGAGCACCTCACTGGCCTTGTTCAAGAGGAATCTTGACCAATGGATGGGAGATCGCAGATATACCCCAGGGATTACTTCAGTGTCACTGCTTGACAGAGGCACAGAAAAATGATAGGCATAGTTTTTATTCAAACTAAGGGGGTGCTAAAGCCACATAACTATGGGCTAGGCTTATAAATGCCCTTGGGCAGATAGCCTAGTATGAACCTATGAACCTATGAACCTATGAACCCATCACCTTCTCCATATACACACCCAAGTACTCTAGTCTGGTTTGGGAGATGTTCAAGGAGAACCTAAAGTATTCGGTCATACTGTTCATTTGTGTTACAGTCATATTTAATTCGTCTGGCCTACCATCCCAGATGAAAAAAATGTCGTCCACAAAATGACAATAGAAAAAGCCATGCCTCCTGAAACAGTCAGACAAAAACAATGCATCTTCCTCCCAGAGGGCTAAAATCATGTTGGCGTAGCTATTGGCACAAGCGGTGCCCATAGCTATGCCATCACGCTGTGATATATGCTTGTTTGGTTTGGGTGAATTACATTTCATTACCTGTTTCCAACTGCAGTAATTTTATAGCATGTTGATATATGATGTGATGCCATTATATTATGTTTTTATGTGTATCAGTGGGGCATTTTTTAGTTGATATTACGCATACATTTGTATATTTTTTGTCACCGTTGTATTTGTATATGCAGTTACGAAAGTTACAGTTCTTATTCTTATTTTCATTTTTACATGCTCCCTTCATAAGAGTTTTAATAACATTGTTCACCTTTAAGATGTTTATTGATTAATTGATTGAGTTTGTTATGATGGATATAAAGGGAGTGTTCTTTGATGGAGGGAGTTTTTATGGTCCGACCAAGCAAATTGTGAAAGTGCTCACCTTTCTGCACCAATAAAGGACTACATTTTATATATATGTGAGACTGGATACTTTTGTGCTCTATGGTTGCCTTTACTACTATCTTTTTGCTGGATTGATTATTTACTCATTTGTTTGTGGCGAGGCATTTACTCCGTTGGGTGTGTTTTGTTTTTTGTTAAAAAAATATGTTGTTCTGGTGAGCAGTAAAAATGAAAAAGGCCTGGACAGATATGAGGTATGGGACAATGTTATTGTACCTCTGGGAGTAAAAGCTTTGGAGGTAAGAACTTTCATTTTAATTAACAAAGACACTTTGTGTGACTTGCTTTTTAAAACTGGCCAGGCTATAGAAAATGTTTTGGGGGTCTAGGAAAATAATGAAAGCAGACTTTCCATGGTCAGAATATGTTTCTCAAGTCTTTTTCGGGCAAAAAAGTGAACTGAAGTCGGAGCAAAAAAACTGACAGAATATTTGTTGACAATGTGTAAAGAAGTAGTGGACAATTCTAAATCTATAATTAAAGAGGATTATGGACTGAGGGTTGAGAATGTGGAATAATTTTAAAAAAGGAAAATGACAATCTGATACATATACCTAAAATTATTAATGTGCATGGCAATGAAGGTTTTGTGAGGTACATAGAGCAAGCAAAGGCTTGTTATTTTTGTGAAAAACGTAATCATTTAATTAATAAATGTGACAAAAAAATGTTATCTATGTAATCAGATAGGTCATAATGCAAAGAAATATGAAGTAAAATGTAAGAAATGTGGTAATACAGGACATTCATGAACAGCATGTGAGGTAGAAATATAAGAAAATGAAATTGTCCAAGAAAGAGTTAGAAAATAATGCTATACAAGAACACACAACACAACAATGAAAACATAGAAATGGTATTTAAATTTAAAAGGAAAGACAAAGAGAAAGAAAAAGGAAGAGAGACAGATGAAACAAGTGAAGAACAGTCAGAGTGGCATATAGTAAAACGCAAAAAAAATCAATAGGAAAGAGATTTACAGAAAGAAAAAGAAAATGTAAAAAATATAATATTAAGAGAGGCTAGGAAAGGTAAAGGATAAGAAGATTATTCTAATAACTGTTCTACAAAGCTGAAATATTAGCTTTGAACTTGAACAGTATGAAGAATATTATAGAAGAATTAGTATTTTACAATGCTATGCTGCCATAGATGCTCAAGTAATAGTGTTAGAAGGCATTAGAATACTTCCAGAAGAAGAAAGGGTGCAAACAGAAAAACTTTGGAATGGTACTGTTATTTGGAATATAGGCAAAAAAATTCAGATATATGTATACTATGCCAAGAAAATATAAAAATATTAGATATTACAATAGTAGAACTGGGCCAAATAACAGTAGCAGATGTAAGATGGAAAATATGTATATAGACTAATAGCTTTATATGCATATGTGAGAAAAAAGTAGGAGAAACAATGTTTAAAAGTATACCTAATTATGTATGTGTTAACATGGATATAATAATGACAGGTGGCTTTAATTGTAATTTGAGAAATAAAAAGAATAGTTATGATGTTAAAATGGTTACTGAAATTATGAAAAGTGGGAAATTAAAAATATGGGAAAATAAACACTGGACTTACCAAATAAATGAAATTAATACAGAAATTGATTATTTTTTTATATCAGAAGTCCTAAAAACTACACAAAAAGGAATTAAATATAATGGGTTCTCTAAGCATGTCCCAATTTGGATAAGAATTCATGAAAATGAGGAATATATTAAAATAGGAAACAACACGAAAACAGTAAATGAAAAAGATTTAGATTCAGGAGAAGCAACATAAATTATGGAATTATGGAAACAACATATGAGTATGAGAGATTTTTATGAAAATTGGACTATATGGTAGATTCATTTAAAAAAGAAATAGAAAAAAAGTATTTTCAAAAGTGTAGAAAAAAAAGAAAAAATGGAATACAAAAATATTAAATCAAAAAACATTTAAAAACTTGATAGAGAAGAAAAAATATTTTATGAAAAAAAGAATTATATAGAAGAAATCAGGATAAGGTTAATAAATTGTTATATAAGCAAAAATATTACTTATAAAGAAAAAAAGAAGTAGTATCATACTTATGTAAGATAGTAAAATAAGGAAATATAATAAGAAAATTAAAAAATAAAGAAGGGAAACAAGTTAAAAAGCAAAGAGAAATATATGAAATAATTAAAGAATATGTATTAGATTTATATAGTAAAACATGTTAACATAGAACAAATGTTTAATGGTGTAAATTTAAATAAGGAAGATAATGAATATTTAGAGAGAAAAATAATTATAAATGAGTTGAATGAGATCTTGAAAGATAGTAACATTAATTTAGCTACAGGTTTGGATGGAATTGAATATAGTATCTATAAAGAACTGTATGACTGGCAAAATGGTGTTTATAAAAGTACTGAATGAGTGGCTAGAAAGAAGAATTAAGTATAAAGCAATTTGCAGAGGTGTGATAAAATTTATATTAAAGAAAGGAGATAAAGATGAAATAAAAACTGAAGACCAATTATACTAAATAACACAGATTATAACATTTTCATGAGAATAGTAACTAAAAGACTACAATGTAAAATAGAAAGATTATATGATCAGAATTTTTGGCAGAAAAGGAAAGGAGAGTCAAGACCTATTGTGGATAATAAGGGAAGTAATTGATGATATTATTATTAATAAAAAAGTGGAAACAAAAACACAATAGGTGATGTCAGTAAGGCATATGATAATATTCAGTATAAAGCATTATGGGGAATTTTACAAGCATACAGCATAAGTAATTAAATCAATATATGCAAAGAATTATATGAAATTGAATGTACAGTAAATAGTTGGATTGAAGAAGATTTGAAATTAGGGTGTGGTATAAAACAAGGATGTCATGCAGGCAGCATGAGTGTTGCTATAATCATGAACACAGTAGTAATGGAAATTAATAAAATGTCAAGTAAGGGAGGACATAAAATGATGTAGGAGATACAGTTACCAATAATGTATACTTATGCTGATGATATAATAATAGTAAAAAATAAAGTCTGGATGGAAAGAAATAATGAAAAATTTATTACACTGTTGAAGAAAATTGGTTTAAGCATAAATAAAGAGAAAGGCAAATGATTTGTGTATAAAGGTATTATAGGATGTGTGGAATATAATGAAAAGAGTATAATTAATTTAGGAATAATATCTGGAAGGAGAGAATACAGACATGAACAATGGGATAATGTTATTAAAGGAATCAAAGAAATAATCACATTTTGAAGCACATATACATTTTCATACAAAAAGAAACCACATTAATAAACACCATAATAATAGGTAAACTATATTATACTGTAAATGTTTATATTATGCCAATGAAATATGAAAAATAAATTATGCAGACAATTTTTCATTTATTTAGGTCAAGACTGAACCTGGTTAAGAGGGGGATTTTGTATATGAAAGATGAACAAGGGCAATTGGGGCTGATCAATCTGATTGAACATGAAGCCTCTTTAAGTATGTATAAAGTATTAAAAGGAGTATTGAAAATAATAAAGATTTGACAGAAACAATAATGTATTGCAAATATAGAGACAGTTGGGAATAAATAGAAATGATAACATGGAAGAATTTTACAGTAAAACTGTATTGTGGAAATTAAAAAAAAATGCAATAGAAAAGAACAGAAAACATGGTATGTTAACATTATGATATCCTTTTTGGTGGTTCCATGGAAAAAAAAGTTAGAGATAGATAAAAAGAAAGCAATAATGACAAGATGCAAAAATTATAAAAGAATTAAAGAATGCAATGATTTTTGTGGATGTTGTCCATAGGAAAATCACCACTGGGGACAAATATGCCATAGAAGAGAAAACAGGATGGAATATGTAATAAATGTAAAGATTTGGAAACTACAGAACACATTTTTTTAATGTGAGAGAATTCAAAAACTGTGGAAAGAAGTATGTAAACATGATGATCAAAACTTATTTAAATTTTGAAATGTTAAACATAGACATGATAGAGTATAGGTTTTATGGGATAAGACCCCAGAATGAAGCTAAGAAAATGGACAGAATCATATTCTATGTAACATGGAGTATATGGGATGAAAGACTTAATGAAATCAAATACAATGGAAAATGGACATTGACAAAAATAATAGCAAAATATGGTTTGGTTGTGGATATAATAGTGGTGGGATACTTAAAATGGAAATATCAATATATTGAATGATGTTAAAATATCTAAATATTGCTAATATGTAAATATGTAAAAATATGAATTGTACATATGTATACAAATAAAACAATACCCTTTTCACATACAGGGAAACATTTGTGTGTGGCGCATTCTACTTACTTCCAGTCTACCCACGAGGTGGCTTTGAGAAGTAGGAAGATTGATTTGTATAAGATGGAAGGAGGAATGGAGTATTTGAGAGTTGAAGATGTCCATACTGTTGTTAGTCAAATGACAGAAGCAGTAAGCTTGATGAAAACAATAGCAGAATGTGAGGAGATGTCAGATATGAAGGATGCTGTAGTGAAGGAATCAGAAAAGACAGTCGAGCCTTTTCAAGGGCAGACTAAAAAAGAAGAAATATTGCTAAAAGACTCTGAGGATTTGTTTCAGGAAAACCTCTTCAAGGAAGATGTTACAACACAAGAATGTATTGTTACAACCCTCTAGTTGGGAAGGTTGAGGGATGATTTATTAAAGGACTTGGTGAAAGCCAGTGAACCGAAGAGTAGAAATGATGTTTTGTGGGGTGATTTAATGGAGAAAATACAAAGAGAGGATGTTCCCCAGGTTGAGAATAGAAGGTCATATGTACAGATGGTGAAATCAAGAGTGGAGAAAGAAGGAGCAGGAAAGAAAACTGTGAATGTACAAAACAAAAGATTTTTAAGGAATGAATTGAAAAGAAAGAGGAAGGTGGAATGGACAGATACAAGGTATGGGATGAAATAATAACACCTTTAGGAGTGAGATTATATGAGGTTAGGGAGTTTAATCATATTAATAAAGGCACTTTTCTAACATTATTTTAGATACTGGTAACTTGGAAAAATGTGGAAAATTTTCTAGGAGAGAATGAAAAAAAGAAAGACTGCACTCCTTAGAACTGTTATGTGATTAAAACATTTCAAAGAGAGGCTAAAAAATATTCAATTTAGAACTGAAGTTATAAAAAATGACCTTAAAAAGTATGTATTAAGTGTGTGTAAAGATGCAATAGATATTGCAAACATGTATGATATTAGGGATTTATGGACGAGTGCATGGGACTGCAATGTTGTTTTGAAACTGAAAAATTATAGTATTTATATTCCAAGTATTATAAATGTGGAAGGGACAAAGGAATGGTCAAATACTGGCGGCAGCCAAAGACATGCTTTTTGTGTGAGAAAGCTGATCACTTGATAAATAATTATAAAAAAGAAAATGTTTTTGATGTGGAGAAATGAGACACATATAAGAAATTGTGAAATCAAATGTTATAAATGTAACAAAGTAGGACACTTGGGAATGCAATGCGATTATAAAGTTATTGAATTCGAACAAGAGACTGTAGAAACATTAATAGGGATGAATTTAGAGAGTAAGGGCATAGCAAAAATGTACAAATAGAATGTGAGAAAGTAAATAATTTGAAACCTAAAGAAGATTTACAAGAGTTCAGTAATGAAAGTTTCATTCTTAATAAAGGAGAGGGGGGAAAGCAGAGTCAAGTGATAGTGAAGACATAAAATGGAACTTGATTAAACAAAAATAAATTCTATTGGAAAGAGAGTTCAAGATAATGACAAATGGTAGAAGTAAATAATAAAGAGAAAAATAAAGGAAAAGGTTGAATTGTTTTAATATTTAAAAGTTAGCATTTTGTGTAAGGTACTTGCATTAAATGTTAATAGTTTAAAGAATGTTGTAAGATGAATAAGTATTTTTGAAACATGTAAGAGACAGGAGTGTGACATTATTATGTTAGGAGACACTAGGTTTTTGACAAACGAAGGAAGACAATAGTTAGAAATATGGTGGGGAAAATGTGATCTTTAATTTAGGGAAAGAGATGTGTTCAGGAATACATATTTTGTATAAAGAGATAAAAGTTTTGAATTATGCATTTGTTATCGTAGGCCAAACTATGATTCTTGATGTAAGATGGGGAAAGCAGGTATTTAGAATTATAACAATTTATGCATTTGCAATACAAAAATATGGAAGAGATGTTTAAAGATATAATTAAGTACATAGGAGTAAATATGGATATAATTGTTGTAAGAGGGTTTAACTGTAACATAAGAAAAATAAAAAAGTATGATGTGAAAGTGATGTTAGATATCATAAGTTATGGAAATTTACGTATTTAGACTGAGTGCTTGGACTTACAGTAGAGTTGTACATAAAACAGAAATAGATTATTTATTAGTTTCAGCACGGTTAAAAATTATGGATGGAGGAGAACTAGAGACAGGTTTTTCAGATCACAAAGCTATACGGATTACTTTGAAAGATAATTCTTATTACATAAAAAGAGAAAAAATAGTAAAAAAAGATTAATGAGGTTAAATGTGCTTAAGAAGGGAATATGACTGTAGTAAGTTTATACAAAGATCACGTAGTAATGAGGCCCTTTTATAAATATTGGTATGAATGGTGGTTGGGTTTTTTGTTTAACAAAAATATAAAAAGTGTTATATAATTAGGGGAAATATAAAAGAAGACAGGAAAGATTGTATTATGATCAATTGAGTAAAGATATCTGTGATAGTTTAGAAAAGAATGAATGAAGTTATTTTATTAAATAATGAGGATTATATAATTTAAATAAAAAGAAAATATAATATTTATTATATAAACAAAGATATTTTTGCAAGGAAAGAGGTAGAAATTACACCATATTTAAGTAAACTTATTAAAAAAGAAATGATAGTATTATGAGACTAATGAAATATGTGTCAGGCATTGTACAAACTTTACAAGATAAGATTATGGAAATAGACGGATATGTTAAAGAAAGTTTTAGGGGGAAGTATGTGCAATGTACTAAGGAATGGAAAGCGGATATTTTTTTTCTGAGGAAGATAATAAAGATTTGGGGAAAAAGATTAGAATGCAAGAATTAGAAAATATTTTAAGAAAAGTAAATTTGAAATCTGCAGCAGGGCCAGAAGGAGTATAGAATGTATAAAAATATGACTGTTCAAGAGAACATCTTTTATGTATTAAATTAATGACTACCAACGGGTTTTCAACAAAAGGATTTGTTTAGTGGTATAATTAAGTTCATATGGAAAAAAGGAGAGAGGTTTGAAATACAGAACTGGAGATCTGTAGTTCTTAATAACACAGACTATAAGATTTTTATGAACATTTTGCAAAAAAGAATGGAAATTAAGTTAAGTAAGATTATAAATAAGAATGTTTATGGTATCACTGTTAATCATTAAAGAATTAGTGGATGACATTTTAGATAGGAATGTTGGAGCAAACGTAATGGTGGGTGATATTAATAAGGCATTTGATTCAATTCAGCATAACACCCTATGGAAGATATTTGATACATACAAGTTAACTAATAACTTAAAAATGTTTTTGTTACAGGTTATAAGTTAAATATAATAAAAATATCAATAAATGGATGGTTTAGTAAAGAAATTGTGCTTGAAAAGGGTATAAGGCAGGATTGTCCTTTAAGTAATGTTATTTTCGTATTAATAATGAATATTACTCTGACGATTATTAATACTGAATTAGGAGATATGGAATATATAGCCTATGAACGTGAAAATATTCTGATTATGCTATCATATGCAGATAATATTATTCTTATTGCTAAAAATCAGAAAGCTATGGTTAATATGACAAGCTATTTACAGGAATTTATAAGATAGTTTTTTTTTTTAATCTTAGGAGGAAGGTGTAGGCATAGATTATGATGCTATACTAGCAGGTATTATTTTAAATAGGCTAGGGATTAATATACTGGGTTTGATGTTTGGAAAAAGAGTAAAGATAAGAGTTATATAAGAAGAAATAATAAAGATTATGGAAAAACATGTATGTTTTGGAGGATCTTTAGATTATTCTTTAAGAAAAAGGTATATTTAATCATTTTGATTGCTAGAATTACTTACGTAGCAAGTGTATATTGTATTCCATTGAATCTTGAAAAAGTATTTTATAGGATTTTATTTACTTTTATTTGGGGATCTAGATTGAATCCAGTAAAAAGAGGAACGTTATATGGAAAAAAAAGAAGAAGGTGGTTTGAGGTTGATAAATCCTATAGTCTATGCAACCTCTTTACATTTGTATAAAATACTAAAAAAATTGAAGGATAATGATAATTCATTACTAGTGAGAATTAAAAAAACAGATATAATACTGAATGGATGAATACTTTGAATGTGAAGAAAAGGAGTTAATATGATAATGAGGAAATGAGTAATTATCAAGACAAAATATTGCTTTGGAAAATAAAAAAATAATGAAATTGAAAAGATAGAAAGTTACAGTATTATAGCATTATGGATACATTTTTTATATTTATCCTTGGAAAGATGTTTGCAAAGAAAAATGGGTTGCAATTAAGACAAGAATGAAAAGAAGTATGTATGAATGTCTAGACTTTTTATGGAGGTTATTAATGCAGAAATCACCAGTAAACGCAAATATGTCATATAAAGGTAAAAGTAATAGAAATTGTACATAGTGCAATACATTTGAAACCAGTGAACATGTTTTCTTAAGATGCAAAAGAGTTAAATCACTGTGGGATAAGGTGATAAAAATAAATATTTAGAGAATTATAAGGTTGCTAATAGTCTTAAAATAGACATGATTGAGTATGGATATTATGGGGATAAGTCAAAAAGTTATGTTGATAAAACTGATAAAAAAATATTTCCTATAATTAAGTAATATGAACTTAAAGAGTAAAAGAAATGATGTTTAATAAAAAGTGGGATCCAGCAAAGATGTTAAAAAATAAGGTTTTGGTTGTGAAAAATGGAGTCGGGGTCCAATAATGTAAAATGAAAAAAAGTTGTTTTTTTCTCAAAAGAAATATGTTTTTCGAGTATGTGTTTATAGAAATGGTAAATTGTATGATTAATGTACATATTGTAGAAAGAGATAAATTGCATATACTGTAAATAACAAAAGCTGTATATAACATAAACAAGTACTGTAAAATAAAACACTCCTACTCTTTTCAATAGGTGCCATGGGATCTTTTATATCCACATGAGCTGCCACCAACTCAAGCAGATGAGGCCTCAGTTTAACATCTCATCTGAAGTACAGCATCTTCCTTATACTGCACTGTAGAGTCAGCAAACAATCTACCTGGTGTGGGAATAGAACCCACAGCCTCCCGCACCAAAGGTGAATATGCTGCCTCTGGCACCACTTGACACTGCTATAGACCATAACTTCTTAGACTCTGTGATCTGCATAATAATCCACGCACCTCAAACCAGACTTGGTCATCCCTTATATATCAAAAAAGTACTTTTGACCTTAGGGACTCATACAAAATGACCTTCACAAGTGCAGGCATAAGTATAAACACACACACACACACACACACACACACACACACACACACACACACACACACACACACACACTTAATGAGGTTTTCCTTAGTACATTCTTCTTCTGTTACTGAACTGTAGACAGTGAATCAGCGTGCTGGAAACAAAACTCCATGCAACAGACAAGCTTCTGATTTAGGAGGAGCAATTTAGACTCTGTCCTGGCCTTGGAATAGTTGATCAACTCTATGCCCTTTTATGGATATTTGAATGGCCATGGGAGTTTGCAAATACCATGCATGTGTTTTATGGACCTGGAGAAGGCATAAGGCTGAGTATGCAACCATATTAATTCCAAGGCTGCTATTATATTTCTCTCAGTCCCTATATTTGTGGATTGAAAATTATCTGTATTCTCAGTTTTAAGATGAATGTATTCATCATGGGTTTAGTACTCCACCAAGAACATGTCTTGTTTCCCCTCCTGTTTATTATTTTCATTGACACGGTATCAAGGTTTGGAGAGTATCCAGTTTGCTAGCATAGAATCCCTTGTTGTTTGCAGATAAGGTTGCCCTTTTGACCTTCTGTGACTTCAATCTCCAATGTTCACTGAAGTGGTCCACTACTGAATATAAAGTATCTGAGATGAAAACCAGTGCCTGTAAATCCAAGGCTGTGCTACTTATACAGAAAAGGCTATTATGGTCTCGGTAGCTAAGGGAGGAACAACTAACTCAAGTGAGGACATTTAAAAGTGCCTCTGTTTCCTTATTTATTTATTCAGTTTGGTAACCTAGGTAGCATACTGATCCCAATGGACTAATTTCAGTCCCAGTATGGGGATACAAAGACTGTATTATACAAAAAGTAAAACAAAACAGGCAAGTCCAAACAAAGCAAAGCAAAACAAGTACAAGATTTTGTTACAACAGAAAAGGCAGAAATAATAATACACACTGTAACACTGTAAGTAGTGATGATGCTGCAGATGGGAGAAAAATGCACAGAAGTAAGTTGAGTAAAATGAATGTAGTGGATGAGGACGAGGGGAGAAAAGCACACAGAGGTCAACTATATACTATACGTTCAAGTACATATGGAGACTATAGCAGTTAGAGTTTGAAAATATAGTCCAGGACAGTATGTACAGGAGATATGGAGACTGAGGTAGCACCCCTAGTTTGCCATGCTTGTCCCTCATGGGTAGGGTCAGATTAAAATGTTCTGCTCATCTGTAGGTTATTCATATTTATATTACAAAGACTAAACACTTCATGGGGATGTACAGCTAGGCTTCTAAAGATCCTCATATTTACCTATGAACCTATGAGGTGGGAAGGGGTTTGGATGAGGGTACAGGTGATCAGGAAAATGGTTCAGTAGCAGTACAGAGGTGTCATACTGGGCTGTGGTGGGGAAGTAAGAAATAAGTCATGGGACAGGGAGTTAAGTTTGTCACTCTGTATACTTACCCTCACCTATGGTCATGAATTTGAGGTAACAACTGAAAGTTGAAATCACAGGTACAATGACAGTGTGATAAACTTATTAATCTAGGAGGATATTGGAGGCAGTTGAGGTGGCCCCTGGGTGATTCCCATTGGAGGGGTATCAGGGTTCTAGTCAAAGCCTACAGAGAGGAGACCACAGAGCAGACCCTTCACATACTGGGGAAATTATCTCTCAAATGTCCTGGAATTTAACAGTCCCCAGGATGAGCTGGAAAGTGTTGCTGGAAATAGGGGACTCTGGCCTTCCATGCTTATCTTGCTATCAGTATAAGCTTTACCAGAACAAGCAGTTTAGAAAATGGATACATGGCTAGCACTGTAATCAAATGGACATATCCATTGACAGTCATCCTTTTGCATTTATCCATATCACACATATAAAGTTAATCAAAATTAATCTTTTAAAGTACACAACTTGTTTATGCTTTCATGAGCCTTCTTTGACAAATGTATTACCCTCAGCAGGAAGGATAACCTCACTATTTGTGACACATTGATGTAGAATAAATGATATATGCGGTCTTTTCTGTCATTCAGTTTGATGCATTCTTAGAAACTGTCATACGAGAAACTGAATGTTTAAATGGAAGATATCTAGGACATTTTGGATGAGTTTATTATGTTATTTTAGAATATCTGTGTTTCTTTGTGCACTAAAACTTGTATCACATTAGTTTTAATCCAAAGAACCTGCTGCATATGCTGGTTAACCATAAAAAGGATTTAAAATCCTATATATAGAGCTGCATCTGTTATAGTCTCCAGATCATTCAGAGATAATTCAGATGCAGTTTACAAAAGACATGCTTTGAAAGCTCCAGTAGAAATGAGATTGATACTGCCTACTGAGAATTACTGCTATGATAAAAGAAAAATGAAAAGCATTGCTTTAGTCATTGTTATACAGTGGACAATTATTTCTTCTTAAATGGACTAAGATCATAATCAGCATTTATGAATCATCTGATTTTGTCTGCACTGCACAACTGATTGCTCCTTTAGAAATGCTCGTTGACTATCCAGTATATCATTTGAATATTTAAATGACAAAAGTCAGAATAATGAGCATGCATCACAATTTAAAGTGTTAACACAAAATATTAAGTATCAGCCACATAAATGTTGTCTAGCATCTAGCCAACTGTAGTTTCTAACCTGAACTTTACACTTTTAGTGCAAGATCTAAGTAAAATAAGAATTAACTAAAGTAAAATAATTCTAGGGTTATATTTTTCTCAGTAAGGATAAATACATCAGAAGAATTATGTTATTCTGTAAATGTTTCATATTATGTTACTCTAAGTTAACTCGCAGTATAAGAGCAGGCTCGATCAAGGTAGTACAGTGATAGAATAACCCCTGAGAATATACACAACTAACACCAGCAGGTTGGAGATTAGTGACTACTACAAAAAAAGTATACTTCTGCTTTAGAACATGTCAGTGCGGCAACTAATTCAAACTTGGTTAGATTTTCATTAAAGCAGATATATTGTTTCATTACTTAATGGCCTCTGACACTGGTAACATTCAGCATGACAGATGCATAAAATGGAGCCAATGATGAGGTGATCAGTCATATTCTGATGTAGTGCCGAAAATGGCAGTAGTACAAATTACACTTGTCCTTGGGGCAAGGAGAAATATTCTGAGCTCTGGTTACTTCACATAAGATTATATGGATGCCTTCCACATGCAGGGTGCCTGCTTATATTGTGAACCATTTGTTTCTGCATCATAGAACATAAATTAGTAGAAAATATCTTATATAATCACCAGAATAATGGATATCAAATAAGCACAGTTACAGAAAACTCCAGTGAAATGCTCTGGAAAATAAAAACAACCACTCTGGCCCATGTAGTTGCTTTGCAACCCAAAATGTCATGTTTTGATCATAAAAAAATTAATAAATTAATATGGGATTACATGTCAGAGGAAAACGGTAGGAGTATGAAAACAAGGCAAGAAGGAAATGTGTAGGATTTTGTAAAACTCTACAAGAATATAATAGTTCTTATGTCAAACCAAAATTCTAAAGAAATACTCACTATAAGGTAACATCAGGTAACAGAAGCCAAACAAACTGGGCAATCAAGTCTTAAAAAAATTGGAGTGGCATACACAGACACTGCTCCTTCAGCAAAACTGTCCACTGGCCAGATGCAGACTTGAATATGACTCATTCCCACATTCCTGAAGCATCAGCTGGCCCAGCAAAGGAAAGACAGGAATGAAAATGAGGGAAAAGGTCATCAGTGACCCCTGACAAAGCTGCAGTCCAAGCAGCCTGCCCCTGCCTATTTTCCAGGCTTAAGCAAATTGAAAATATCCAACCATGACTGAAACAAAACTCAGAACATGATTTGTGTTAACTTTCAGTCAAAACATATAGGGAAACTTGAATAACCATCCATTAAACAATGATTTAAGTGAGCAACACTCAGTCCTGTCTTGGAATAACAAACCTTGGAAACATGAGCAACCAAAATAAACACTTGGTTTCTAAAGCTTACTTTGGGAAAAAGAGGACAGATCAGTATTACACAAGTCCATCACTATGACAGACAGGTCGACATCATCATCCCAGTACCAAATTAGTTGTCTCATCTGCTATGCCTGACTGGTTTATGACCACAGAATCCATACCTGGTGCAGCCCATACAACTAATATTTCAGGAGTTTCTAAGCTGTCTCTAAAGCTGCATCCTTATAAGCCTCATGCTAAAATAGTTTAGTCACATGGATGACCAAGCAACCAGCAGGCCTGGGTGTATAGGTTAAACAGTTACTAAATCTATGAGAATACTGGATAGTAACCTATACATGGGAATCATGCCAAAGTCAATACCACCTAAATGAGTAATGACAATGTCTGACTGCCCTAACTCAGATATAAGCTGATGTAGTGTCAGTAACAGCTGATCCTACAATACTACACCAAGACCTTTCCAGATTATGTTCCAGGAGTGAGTAGCCATACCTAAACGTCAACCTCCTCATCAATCTTCATCTGTGCTGTCTGCCTGAAAAACAAAGGAGAGACCTCAAATGAGAACTTGAATACTACCTACAACAAATGAATAAGACAAGAATAATGTAAACATCCAAACAAGATTAAAATATTATTCTAGTTAATGTAAGTCAAGAAGGCTCATGTTGACCATTTGGTCTTCATCATGATACATTCTTCTGACTGTCCTTTTCTATCTAGGTCAGTGACTTACCCTATAAGAAAAGAATGAAAGGACTAAGCATTAGTTAGAAAGCCTTGGTAGGATAAGGAAGGCTGGCATAATGGTTAAGGTGCTTACCTTACAGACACAAAGTGCAGGGCTTGATTCCCACATGGGGTACTTGGCTAGTCCCCTACAAGGGCAGATAACCTACTACTAATCTAGGAAACTATGTAAGCAGGACTCCAAGTCCATAAGTCCTAAAGGAGTCACATTACATGAAAAAATACTAAGCAATCTGTATGGGAGAGCTTTTGAGAAGTAATAAACCATCTAAAGGGACAAAGTAACAAAGCAAGGGATCTGTCCAAAATAACCCGGCCACTCCACCCAGAATGATTTGCATTGGACTGAGTGACCCACAGTAAAATGGCTCTATGGATCACAGTGAGTTGAAACTATCTTACAGATCCTCAGCACCTCACTAATGCAGATGGTAAACAGTGTAGCCCTCAGATCATAACTTTGATAATCCTTAGCTTTTGTATAAACGCCAAAAAAATAATTTTTAACAAATGTTTCCCAATGGGGCATCATAAAACAGCAGTTGCACCCCTGAGCCTGCTCCAAACTTTCAACAATCCTCCCATCAGTCAATGCTTGGTAAAATCAATAAGGCAAGAAACTCTGGACAGCAAACTAAGAGCAGTTAAATGTTCTGAAAAAGTTAGAGATGCTTCTCTCTTAACCCAATGTGATGTTAAGTAATATAGTATAATATGTATAAACCAAAGCCACTCTTCCTTTTGAAGACTGGTAGAAGCAATTAAAGGACCTTATAGCAACTCCATATGCTATCTTTATTGGGAGCTTAAGAATTCCACCACAGTAGTCATGCTATTCTCCTTCAATCATCCACAGATCAACTGGTTTATGAGTGGGCAAAACTGATGCATCCTGGGACAGCTGATGAGACTTGGATACCTGCAGACAAGAAGGATGAAACTGAAGTTGAAAGACTGTGAACAAACACATTCTGTGCTACCAGAATGTGGTGAGCAGAAAAAAAATAGTACATCAACTGTGGATATCCAATAATAATAAAAGTGACTGAGCCCACATACATCTGTATGATTTTTTGTTAAGTACCTCTACCTAAGACTGTTATCTGAACAGAATATTGCTTTCTTGTTATGTAAGTCATCCTGCTAAACTAGTACTACAACTACAAAATGGCACACATTTCAAGAAAGTGATTTTTTTCATCTTCAGAGACTAACAGGAAGGCCAGGGAGCAGAACATCACCTCCCTTAGAAGAAAGCACCCATGTCATACAGTCCTGCTGCATCTGTGAATAACTGCAAAGAGGTGGTAGTGACTCAGTCATCATGCCAAAAAGACCAGCCATTAAAGTACATAAAAAGGTGCACCACAAATGAAGTCTAATTTTGCACTTCTATTAATCCTGACTCTTTGGTGCTTCTGACATCCTCCCCAGAACAGATTTGCTAAGGATGTTGAGAAAGTTCTTCCAGAGGCCACTGCTCTGCATGTATAATTTAGCGATCCAAAACGTTGCATAACTTCAATCACCTGGACTTTTTTATCTGAAACAAAAGATCCGATAGATGAACGCAAACAGTTCAGTTTAGTTTGTGCTAATCTAAAAGAAGATACCACAACCACTTTGACACTCAGGAATATTAGGGACTTAAACAGACCTTCCATTTTGTTGTAATCTAGGGGGATCAAACAAAAACTTCAAACAAGCAAATAAAACTGTTTAAAAACAAAAAAAAAACTGTTTAAAAAAAAAAATCTAGGGGAATCTCCAGCTGTTGACATGCCTCAAGTAAGGTAACAATTCCTTCTTGCATCATTTTTTTTGGTTTTCTGACTAAAACTGGCTGCTGCAATTTGGCATTATTTTTATTATACCTTTTCAAGTCTCTTGCTGCCCTTCACCCACAATCAAAAATCATCAAGGTAGTGAACTGCATGTGCTTGGAGGCTCTCTGTCCAGTATCATTGTAAAGTTGTGCTAAAGGTTTTGAAGGTTGCACAAGCCAATGCACAGCCTATGGGCATGGTCATATCAAAATAATAATCACCCTCAACATGCATAGCCAGCAGGTGCCAATCATGCTTCCATAATGGGTGGGGTAGCCAGAAAGCTGATTCCACATCCACCTTTGCCAACCAAGGGTCCATAAACTTATGAAAGATCCATTTTGCATCTTCTAGGAATTAGTTCTGAACCGTAACATCATGTCTGCATGATACAATCAATAGGACAGCAAGGGCAGGGTGAAAGAGGCCAATGCCCCAGGCACAAAGTATTGGGGGGGAGCAAAATCAGCTGATCTGGATCTCTCTTTAATGCAATACCAGCTTTTAAAAGACCGTATTGCATTTGCAGTCAAATCTGAGTGCTATAGTACTCCAGGTGTGGTCTAAATTGTAGCAATGGCTGGCTACATTTTAGCACACAGTTTGCTACAGTTTTAAAAAAAATCAGAATATCTCTTTTTTCAACTAAAACCTGAATGCTGTAGAAATCCATGTAGGCATGTTATAAACTGTAGTAAATGTTAGCTCCATTTCTAGCAAGCAGTTTGCTATAGTTTAAAAGAATATTTTTTTTAAATAAATTGTGTGGAAGGAGGTTCAGGCCAGGGGACAAAAAGGGACCTGAATGGCTGAGCCAGGAGAGTTGCAGGAGCATGCCAGTAGAAAGAATGTACTTTTTTTTTTGCTCTTCAATGGAAGAGCTAGGGGCAGGTGTGGATCTGACCGTAAAGATTTTTTTTTTTAATTACTGCAAAGGTTTTTTTCTTTTTTGTTCTTCATTGGAAGAGCTGGGGGGTATGGATCTAACTCTAATAAACTGATTGGCTAATTACAGCAAGGTGCTTATGTTGCTGGTTTGTGGTACTAGCACAGGGCACTGGTTGAGTGAGCTATGCTTCTGAATGCAATCATTAACTGATGATCTTTGAAGGAATGAAAGATGGTAAATCAGCCAAAACTCACATTTTCTCTTTTTAGGCACCAAGCCCAAAGGAGACACTCTAAATTATTCAAATGGGGGAGAATAAAAGAGGCCAGTTATTCTGTGTTCACAAATATTGTAAATCCACAGAAAGAAGTCAGGAATCCACACAAAGTAGAGATTAGCTCTTTCATCTCTTTATTAGAAGCTTCATCAGATTCTGATGAAGTTTCTAATAAAGAGATGAAAGCGCTAAACTCTACTTTGTGTGGATTCATGACTTCTTTCTGTGGATTTACAGTTTTTGTGGCTGTTTTTTACTTCAGTTTGTTCACAAATATTCTTATCTAATAGAACTTTCAAGACTGCCCTCCTTGCCTTGAACTACAGTGGACGCTGCAGATGATTTGAAGGAAAATAAAACAGGTGAAACCTTGTACCAGTTCCAATACAGCTTGTTGTGTGGGATAATCATTTAAAAATAAGCTAAAGTATCAGGCTTGATGAATGAGTGTCTCAAAAAGTCTTATTGGGAAACAAGAAAGGAAGTGGATCCCCTGAATCCACAAAAGGAGCCTTTTCCCTTTGCTGGGGTGCCTCTCAGTGTACTCTCCTAGTGTTAATTGACCTACCACCTCTAAAAACTTCCTTGAGACAATAACTGGTAGTGCAACATCCACCCCCCCCCCTCACAATGTGAATAGATATGGGTGAATCTTCATGCTGACCAGGAACACTTTCCTATATAAACTCCTCTATTAAACACCAGACAGGGATTGAGCTTGTAACTGAGCTTCACCAATCTATGACAATATCCTTGGTCTGTTGATCATGTCCCCAGCCAGGTATTGGTGTGCCATTCATTCTAGTTTAAATGACTGTTCACCATCTTGCTTCTGAAACTTTTGGCCATATCAGACCCAACCAGACCTCCTCTCAAGTAATGGGCTTTGCTAATGATTAAGAAATAATTCAGTAAAGACAAAGCCTGTGAAGGTTCCTTTTCAGTGATTACAGCCATGAAGTATGCATATTCATCTACCAAATTATCCCAAGGTTTAGCACTAATTGTTCTGGGTTGCCATTTTCATAGGGCTCATAATACAGCTAACAGATCTTTAGACTTTTTTTTTTTTTTTTTTCAGAATCTGAAATGTGCTGGATCCTGTCTGCATTGATCAAGTCAAAAATGTCAGCATAGTCCCTTCTCAATATTTTTTTTATTTTATTGATGAAGGAACATGTGCAGTGATTGTAGAAACTTGCTGGACAGCACCAGAATTGGGAGCATCCAATGAATCCTGTAATCTTCCTGCACTACCTAATTTGCTGTAACATTATTAGAAAACTCACCAGTTAATGGTAAATCAGGAAAGCAAGGCATCTATTTCCAGTACCCTCAATGTTTCATTCCTTAGACTCTGTTCTAACCTATGGAACAGCAGTCAAACCTATGTCCAAACCTACCTCAGATAAATCGAATCTCTCCACTTGAAGGAGAACGTTGATAAAACCTAAGTATTCATCTCCACGTTGTCTCTGCAACCCACCCTCAGTAAACTGATTTTTACTGAAACCCATAACCTGACAAGGTTGAAGTGGGCAGATCTTCCTCAAGTGATACAGTTTGGTCTTTTCTTGCTTTGTGCTTCACTCCCTTGGGAGAAGGCCTCTTCCCCAAAGTTGCTACACTGGATATTTGTTGCAAACTACTCTTTGAACTACACTGTGGAGTATCTTCAGAATGCTTAGGACTGGCAGAAGGCACTTCATGAACGAATGTCTGAGCCTTGGCAGCAATCTACTGCTACTTTCCCAAATACATTGGATAAGCACCACTCTAATTAGCGCTGAGTTCTAAATGGCAGTGATGCACTGAATACATTAAAGACCAATTAACATTTATCAATGACACCCCTAACACCTTGTGCCTAATGTGTGTGTGTGTGTGTGTGTGTGTGTGTGTGTGTGTGTGTGTGTGTGTGTGTGTGTGTGTGTGTGTGTGTGTGTGTGTGTGTATTTCAGCAAACAGTTTTATTTTTCCCATTATGTTTTCTGTCCTGGCATGACACAGCAATAAAATTAACTGTTATTTTTCTATGTTATATGCTTTCCTAATGCATATTGTAATGATCCCTTTGTCCCACCCTAACTATGCCTCTGGGTTACAGGCTCTACACCTTGAGTAGCACCCATAGTGACTTCAGTCAGGGTGTAAACACCCTAAACAAGTACATGTGTGCATTACAAGATAATCTGATGAAGACGCATGAAAGAGAATCAAATTATACTTATAATAGATGGCATCATTATTGAAGTAAAGGATAAAAAATCTTTAGTAAGCTTGATCTTATGTCATGGTACAATCAATTGAGCCTACACCCAGATAGTCAAACCATAATTTAAAAAGCACTATTAAATCTATTAAAACAATCCATGATCTTAGGGTAGTTTCTGAAGCCAAGGACAACTGCAAATCATTCTTTAGTTGTGTTAGGGAACTAAGAAACAACCCTCAGCAATGCACAGAACTCATACAAAATGGCAAAACCTACTCAGACCCAGTGGTTACTGCTAATATGCTAGCAACCAAATCAGGGTAAATTTTGTTAGTAAGATGACGATCCAAAGCCCCCCTATCCATGTGTCTTTCAAACCCCAAACATCACTAAAGAACATATACTGTAAATGCTGGCCAAGGCCAAGAACACTTCCTCTGTGAGACCAGATAATATAGCAGGCTGTTTGATAAACAGTATTAAACATTCACTGGCAGAACTACTCCATAAACTATTTATCCTGAGTATAGCTACAGGCACAGTCCCAGACATATGACATACAGCACTAGTGGTACCACTCCATAAGGATGTCCCCCATGGACCATGGGAATTACTGCCTCAATAGCCTGATGAGTCTCATTTGTAAGGCATTGGAATGCATTATAACTCACATGATAAACGTTGACATTAAGTATCTCATCAGGCTAGATCTAGAGTAATTTGGCTTTGTAACAGGTAACTCCTGTGCAATGAACCTTGTAAATTTCTTTGAAAGGGTAACACAAGCTGTCAGTGGTGATCACACAGTACATACAGCATGCCATGACCTGGTCAATGACTTTGACACCATTCCTCATGCTAGCATAATTAGTAAACTAAATGCATGACTAATAGAGGTACTTACGTATTATCGCAACCAGATTTTTAAGCAGGTGTAATTGTCACTGTTGTCGGGAAATGAGGGTATGTAATAGTGAACAGGGATAATTAAAGTCCTAACTACTGTTGTATGACATTGGTTAGGCAGCAGGAATAATGGCCAAAATTCTCTTCCTGTTTGTGCATTACAAATAAACATGTCTGAGCTAAAAGATGCTGGTTCTACATATTTGTGTCCACTTTGTCTCAGCATATTATACGAGTGTTCAACCTGAAGTGGCTGTACGTAAGTCATAAAAGATCATTACAATATGCATTAGGAAAGCATATAACATAGAAAAATAACAGTTAATTTTATTTCCGTGTCATGCCAGGACAAAAAACATAATGGGAAAAATAAAACTGTTTGCTGAAATACACACACACACACACACACACACACACACACACACACACACACACACACACACACACACACACACACACACATGCACACGCGCATGTGCACGTGCACACACACACGTGCACACACACGCACACACAGGCACACACAAAAATGGTAAATCTGACCACTGCTCTTGCCTAATTAATAAACAGTAAGTAACAGCAGAAATATTAATAATGATAATAAAGTGGGTTTATTTATATATGTGCTACGTGGCAGTTAGTGCAGAGGGTTAAGGCTCCAAAGTTGTACTGAATTGCTTCCTGTAATGAAAAGGTAGACGGTTTGATTTTTTCCACCTCTGTTTGCCCAAAATGTGACTTCATCAGACAGTGCTCCCAGGATGAGTCTGCAGTCCATGACAACAAAACATTTTCTAAGTGGCTAATCTAAAAACTGTTAAGCAGAAAACACTGTATATACTAATATTTGGTGGCATGTGTGTAAAGAGGTCAGAAAACAGCCACTGTATGTCGTGAAAATCTGGTTGAGATAATACGTAAGTACCCAAATAGATCCCTATGTAATAAGATTGATAGCCAATTGGTTAAAAGACAGAAGCTATGGGTGGCAGGGGCAGCATCATATAAAATGAAGGTACCCAGTGGTGATCCACAAGACGCAGTACTGTGGCCACTTTTATTTGGCATCTGCTTTTCTGACATCTAGACCGAGAACCAAGACCTCTTGCTAAATAAGTTTGCAGATGACTACAAACTGGAAATCATTATCATATCCCCCTCTGATGCACAAGCCCTCCAGTAATGACTTACACTGATAAATACCTGACAAACGAAAAATAAGCTAAAATTAAATGCTAAAAAGTGCACCATTGTTGCAGTCGATAGACAACTCCTCCCCCCGCATATAGCATAGGCAATACCCCACATCAAAAAGAAAATGTACTTAAGAGACCTTGAAACCTGGGTTTTTACAATTTAATAACAGTTGTCAGGAATTTGGGAAATTGTTTTAATTAGCACAGCTAACCACCAAAGGAATATCACCCAGATCTAAAGATATTTGCCTTTATACTGTGCACTGATTAGACCAATTATATAATATTATGCCCCTTTTGAAATGTATCTCACAAGGGACATCAAAACAATGGAAAGACCCAAGAGGTTACTAAGAATGTCATGGACTTAAAACTCCTAAGATACTGTGCCTCTTATTTGTGGCATACAGACTCCCCAGAGGAAATCTATGCCTTGCCTTCCTTGCAGTCAATGACCCAGTGGTCCAGGATCTCTTGTACCCTTACAAATCAAACAGTCCCATCCATATCCAAACTAGGAATCTAAACCTACCTTAGCAGATTAACAAAACAAGGTAAAAGACAGATTTGTTACTCAGTATCTCCCCCACCCCTGAATAAACTCCTTCTGCAGATCAAATAATGTGATGCAGTATCTTTGTTCCAACAAGACACGGATAATTGAATGAGTATTCACAAAGCCACCCTTAGAGTGGCTTAGCCCTTCCTAAGAGTGGGAAATGGCAAGGTATATTGATCACAGGACTCAGATGACTTGAACTTCCTTTGATCCTATGATCCTATTATAACCAGATTCTGAACATACCTTAAGGTGTAACAGACTGATTTAGGGGGCGAGTTTGGGTGCAAACCTTTTTCAGAATGTCATATAGCAAGTGATACAAAGAACACATAATATAAGAAATGATTGTGATCACATAACGACACATTTTGTAAAACAGATGAAAGCTCACAAAACATTAAGAATGGCAATTGAATTGCTAGGGAAAAGTAGATTAACAATGAAAAGAAATATACACCAGTTTAGCAAATTGGATTTGGAGTTTTATGGTTTTAACATTTTGAAAAAACAATATGACTATTCCAAGTCAGATTAAGTCATTGTATGACATAAAACCACAAGTAAAAGCATCTGAAATTTGAATTTAAGATGGCAAACTTCACGGCATGTATTACAAATAACAGGACTGCAACACTGTGAAAAAGAACATTAATGAAAAAACAGCCCATTTAAATGGACTGAAGAACACAAAAAAAGTTTAAGAAGAATTTGTAAAATGTCTGTATTAAAGACTATTACTTGTCACTTTGATTCTGAATATAACATGAGCCTTGATGTTAATGAAAGCCCTAGATATTCAGTTAAACTGTTTGATCAGACTATAAGATATACCTGTTTGCACAGACAGCAAGGGTAGCTACACTATATAGTCGTGTAACCTTGCGACAAAGTAGCAGTGACTATAGCACTGAGTTTCAGCAAAAAGATGTAAAGTCACACTGCAAAATCAGGATTTTAATAGTAATGAGCCTTACATACTGAAATGCTTCTGTGCACAGGATATACACGCACACATTTATATGTGTATGTATGTATGTATGTATATATATATATATATATATGTGTGTGTGTGTGTGTATATATCTTTAGTCTACAATGGTATCCTCCATATCAAACTGACTACTTCATGAACTGGACCCACAACACGCTGCCTACTTGCCATTCTCTGATCCATTTAATGAACAGGGACTGTAAACCCATCACTATGAATTTGCTTATCATAATCTTACTACTCTTAAAATCAAAAGATCCATAAAGGTCAGTAAGTAGTACTTTTACCTGTATCCTTGGAACCATGTCATTTGAATTGCACCCCTATAAATGATCAGGTTTTTCTGTGGTTACTGCTCTTTCTCTAAAAGCATGCTCAATGATATTGCTATAATCACAGCATCAGTAGACTGTTCATCAGTCATATTTGAAACACTCAATTTCTTAATGTCCTTAATATGAAAGTTATAGCTAACCTGTCATTGTCAAAATTTAACAGGCATATTATTTTATTTTATTTATTTATTTATTTATTTGTAGTTGGTTTACCAGGATAGTCCATTGGGCCAATATGAACCCGTTTTCAATGGAGTCCTGGGGAGAAAAGCTCCAGAAAGAAGGGTTACAATATGTGTTACGATGTTTACAAAATTATGCAGTTTGAGCATCAAACAATATTAACAACTTATGCAGTATGAGCATGAGACAATATTTACAAGTTATGCAGTTTGAGCATCAAACTGGTGGTGAAACAATACAGAGAATACAGAAGTATACATTACATTATTTACAAGATTATGCAGTTAGAGAATACCATTCAGAAGACAGTTACAGACAGTTACAGATGATATAGACTAGAAACTGGAAAACATTTCTGAAAAAATACTGAGAAGTCATTACTTGTGAGGTAGAAGCAAGCATGTTGTTGGAAAAGAGGGAGAGGAGGTAAGGCAGTATAATATTAAGATGGATGGGAGCAAGAGCATTCCCATTGGGTTAGTAGGTATGATGGATGGGTGCAGGAGCATTCCCATTGGGTTAGCAGGTAAGAGTGAAGAGATTGTCTGAATGAATAGTGGTTGGAAGTGGTACGAATGGATGGAGGTAGAGAGTTCCAGAGACGTGCTAGACCATAGGATAGGAGGTTTTTACCTGGGGGACGAGTAGGTTTGTATAACTCAATTAGGTTTTGGTTATTAGTTCTGAGAGCTCTGTTGGGAAGATGCATTTTAAAGGCAGAGGAAAGGGATGGACAAAGGGAAGGTTTGAAAATGAGCTTATGAGCTAGAAAAAGTTGAGTATAGATGAGTTGATTCGTTAGTTCAAGCCAGTTTAGTTTGCGGAAAGAATAGCAGTGGTGGGTAGATGCTTTGTTACTGTTTGCGAATTTGGCTATTTTGATGTAGCAAAGGAAAGTTGTGTTTTGAGGGAAGATTGAAGGCTAGTTAAGAGTGTGGCTCCATATAGAAGAGACGGGATAAGGAATGTAGAACAGAGAGTGATTTTAGTTGAGGGTGTAAGGTAGCGATTTTGTCGGTAGAGCATGCCTATTTTTTGATGAGTCTTTTTGATATTAAGTTGTATGTGGGAGTTGAATTTGAGTTGACTGTCAATTTGTACCCCAAGTAACTTGGTCTCTGCCACCAGTTCCAAGGATGTGTTGTTTTTGCTGGTGATAGAAAAGGAGTTTGTGTTGAAAGAGTTGCGTTTAGAAGGGTAAATGTCATTAATTTGGTTTTAGAGGCATTGACAGCTAGATGGTTTGCTTTCATCCATTGTTCAGTGATTGAGAATGCGTCTTGTGTAAGTTTTTGGAGTACTGGGAGGGTTGTGGCTGAGCAGATAATTGTTGAATCATCTGCATAATGAATGATATAGGAAAATGGGATAGAGTTGTGCAAGTAATTTATGAATATATTAAACAAAAGAGGACCTAATATGGAACCTTGGGGGACTCCTGTAGGGGTATTAAGGAATGAGGAGGTGACTTTTTTCCATTTGACTGCTTGAAATCTATTAGATAAGTAACTAGAGAACCAATTCAGTGAGGAAGGTGATAAGTTCAGTTGGGAGAGTTTAGTTAAAAGTAGTTTGTGAGAAATAGTGTCAAAGGCCTTTGAGAGATCCAGTAGCAGGGTAGAAACAATGTTGCCAGAGTCCTGTGCTTTATTAATGGTTTCTGAGAAGGAAAGGAGGGCTGTCATGGTGCTATGGCCGGGTCCAAAACCATGTTGGGTTGGAGTCATCAGGTGATTGTCTAAGAGGTAAGGTAGGAGCTGTATATGGATACACTTTTCTAGGAGTTTAGAGATGGGGGACAGGATAGCTATGGGACGGAAGTTTGTAGTACTGTTATTATTGCCACCTTTATGCAAAGGTATGATGAAGGCTTTTTTCCAAATTTGTGGTACTATGCTTTCTTGGATAGAGCGGTTAATTAGAATACTGATAGGGTAGGCAATGGCTTCTGCAGCTATGCTAAGAAAGTATGAAGGAATGTTGTCTGGGGCATTGGAGCATGGCTTTAGTTTCTGGAGAAGTTTTTTGATGGTTGATGTGGGGATAGGTTTTAGTGACAAAGGTGGAGAGTTAGAGGGTGGTGGAATAGTAGAGGAAATGGGGATGGTACTGGGAGTGGGGGGGAGTGTTAGTAGAGGAGGATGGGGGAGAAGTTGAGGATGTGGTGGTGTTGGAGAAAGAGGAGGTTAGTTTAGTAATAGAGTCAATGAAAAAAGAGTTGAATTGAGTAGCCAAGTCCATGTCAGTGGCGTTTGGATCTGGGCTGCAGTTGACTGTCCTGCCAGGATTGATTAGGCTAGAGATTCCTTTCCAGAATTTCTGAGGATTTGTTTTATTAGTATTTTGAAGGGTGAAGAAGTAGTTTTGTCTATCAGTGATAACAAGCTTTTTTACTTGGTTTCTAAGTGCCCTGAATTCATTATGAATTAGTGGAGATTTATGTTTCCGGTAAAGTGCCCAGAGTTTGTCTCTATGTCGCATGGTTGTGAGTGTGGTTTTAGTTAGCCATGGGAATTATATTATATTATATATTAATATATATATTAATTACCAATTATAATAATTACCAAAGTCAGAATTAGCTCTTTTGAATAAATAGAAAATGTAACCCAACAACTTATATTCCAATTCCAAAAATGGTAAAGGTATACAGTGTTCAAATTAACAAGCAATTGCACTTGTTTAATAAGTTAGCAAGATAATGTTCAACATCCTGCAAGTTAGACTCCAACGATATATACAGCGGCTATAAAAAGTGTACACACCACTGTTAAAATGCCTGCTTTTTCTGATATAAAAAAATGAGACCACAATAAATCATTTCAATACTTTTCCCACCTTTAATTTGACCTTTGACCTGTACAATTCATTTGAAAAACAAACAAATCTGTTAGGGGAAGAAATATAAAAAAATAAAAAAGTACAATGCACTGGATGCATAAGTGTGCATACCCATAAGCTAATACTTTGTTGTGGGTACACACCCTTAAATTAATACTTTGCTGAAGCACCTTTTGATTTAATTACAGCATTCAGTCTTCTTGGGTAGGAGTCTATCAGCATGGCACATCTTGACTTGGGAATATTTGCCCACTCTTCCTTGCAAAAGCACTACAAATCAGTCTGATTGCGAGGGCATCTCTTGTGCACAGTGCTCTTTGGGTTACCCCACAGATTTTCTATTGGATTTAGGTCTGGGCTCTGGCTGGGCCATTCCAAAACTTTAATTTTCTCCTGGTGAAGACATTCTTTTGTTGATTTGGATGTATGCTTTGGGTCATTGTTGTTCTGAAAGGTGAAATTCCTCTTCATTTTCAGCTTTCTAGCAGATGCCTGAAGGTTTGGGGGCAAAAGTGACTTCTATTTGTAATCGTTCATAATTCCCTCTACCTTGACTAAAGTCCCAGTTCCAGATGAAGAAAAGCAACCCCAAAGCATGATACTGCCACCACCATGCTTCACCGTGGAAATGTGTTCTTTTGGTGATGCAAAGTGCTGTTTTTGTACCACACATACCTTTTGAATTTGGGGTTAATCAGAGTCTCTTTAATCGATGGCAGGTATGTACCCAAGAAGACTGAATGTTGTAATTAAATTAAAAGGTGCTTCAACAAAATGTTAGTTTGAGGGGGTGCACATACAACAAAGTATTAGTTTAAGGATGTGCACACTTATGCAACCAACGTATTGTATGCTTTTTATTTTTTATATTTTTCCCCTAGCAGATTTGTTTATTTTTCAATTGAATTGTACAGGTTATAGGTCACATTAAAGGTGGGACACGTTTTGAAATGATTTATTGTGGTCTCATTTTTTATATCACAAAAACCTGGCATTTTAACAGGGGTGTGTACACTTTTTATATCCACTGTATGGAGTCAGAACTGCAAAATGTCCAACCTGGTCTTAGAAAGGGCACATGCACCAGAGATCAATTGCACAACATCTGCTGAATAATACAGAAAGCAAGAGAGTTCTAATGAATATTTATTAAATCTTTATTGTCTAAAGCCTTTTTGAGGAATCTGGATACAGAAAAAGAAGCAAAAGTTAGAAATTAATAAGGAATAGCTAACTTTTTCAAACTTGTGAAAGGAGTAAGACAAGGCAGTATGTTGTCACCCAATGTGTTTAATAACAACAGCGAACAGACTTGAAATGCTCTGCTATACAAATCAGATGCTGCAATCAAAACAGCCAAGAGAAATATTACATCTTCATCTTAGCAGACATTACCACTCTGATGACTGACTGTGAAAAACAGTTGAAGATAAAAACAGAAAGCACTAAAGCTGTCTTGTTGCTCAGTATAAAACTAAAATTATGTTATTTTGACCCCTCAATTCTTTAGCTGAAGAAGTAGTGGAGGCATTGACAGATTTTATTTTTCGAGGCTCAAAGTTCTCTGAAAATTGTTATTGCAGCCATGAAATTAAAAGATGATTGCTTCTTAGAAGGAAAGCAATGGCAAAACTGAAAAGGGTTTTAAACAGCAAAGATGTCACATTCTCAACAAAGGTCTGCATAGCAAGGCTATGGTTTTTCCCAAGTCATATTATATGGTTGTGACAGTTGGACTATAACTAATGCTGTGTGTTGGAAAACTGATACTTTTGAAGTATAATTATGGAGAAAACATTTGAGAATACCGTGTACTGGAAAAAAGATCAAATTCGTAAATAAACTAAGTGATAAGCCCGGACTGGTCACTGGAAAGACCTGTATTAAAACTAAAAGTTAAATACTTTGGTAACATAATGAAGACATGATTTATTACAGAAACCACTAATGGTAAGAAAGATTAAAGGCAAAAGAAGAATGCTGTGGCAGAGGCTATGTCAGAGATAGATACTTTTACTAAAGTAATGAATATGAATTTACAAGAAATTAAAGAAGGCATTGTTGACAAAGATCTGATCTGTTAAAGTCCTTCAGGTAACAAACCATTAGATTCAACATCTACAACCAAATAATACAAAAAATGTTATGCTTCCCAGTTAAAATTTCATATATATATAATCTGAAACTCATGAAAATCTAGAAGGCTGTACTGAATTAATGCTGGTGTTGCTTAGGGTGTTAGGATAATAGGAATTACAAGGCAAATTAGTCTACTGTATCCTTTTAATGCCCTTCAAAAAATGAATGTAAGTGTGTCAGCAGTGATTCAGTGTGTGTGATGTTTTCTCCTTCCTCTGTGGTTATGCAACAACGCAGTTAGTATATTTAGCTAAGGAGGATAGGGGTGGCTTGCCTCTCCTAAAAAAAAAAAACTTTTGAGGAGTACTTGCTGTACGAACATTTTAGTTGAAATGTGATTCAGTTAACTGTGTTTTAGATTACATTTGTAGATGTTTTGTAATTAAATGAAAAGTTTTTTTTGTTATAGCATAATATACCCATGTGTTGATTATACATAGAAAGAGAGTAATAGATAAATTTACTTACAGATTTCTATTTATTATTCAGTATTTGCATTGTTCCATAAGATAATTCATTTAGTATTAATATTAAGTATTAAATTAATTAAATAATGGTATATTTTATTAAAGGGTGGTGAGTTACTGAAGAAAACAAAATCAAAAAAGATTTATTAAGATTTTTTTTCTAGGAAATCCCTTCTCTGGTATCAATGGAAATAATCCTATGTGGCATGAAACCTGATATAAAGGTCCTTATACAGTCTTATACAGTTGACACCTGTGACAGTGACCCAAAGACTGGAAGACATTCTTAGATTACAGCATGTAAAAAGTTTAGTGGTATTAGTTTTCATACTGCACTCATAATGTGCTTTACTTAACCAGGTGTTATTTCGTCTGTCAAATCAGATAAATTCAATCATGTTAATTATAGTAAAACCGGGATGTGAGTGATATCAGTTTCAGACCACAGCAAACATACTGAGTGTGCATTTATGAGGACACATATTTTCTGGTGATAGCTACCATTTAATGTGGATTGAGGAATGCAATACATATCCCAGTAAATGACACATGTAGTTTGAGAGGTTTCATTTCTAATAAAATAGTTGTAAACCTTTCTTTCTATACTTATTTACAATGTTGTTTACCCAACTATACTGCCTTACATAAATTACCAAACCTCCACCACCACCATTCATAGATACCCTATTGCCCACAAAGGTTTTATAACTTACTGCATGATCACCGTGGTCATTATTCTTAAATCATGGATCACAAATACCAATTTAGAAATGCTGCAGAGATTTGGGAAATGCTTCCCTTCATCAGTTTTCTGCACCAAGCTCCTACCACTAGAAAAAAAGTTTAAAATTATTCTAAGCTTTGATGCAGATAATGTGTGATTCAGACATTCAGATCTAAAACAGCATGGGCTGTTTCCACCAGGGTACTCAAGGAACATATGTAGTAAGCATTGCCAAAACTTTCTTCATCAAATAAAGCCTGCCAATCCACTGAAATTAAACCGTATCTAACCACCACATGCACTACAGAACAAAAATATTTTCTCTGGCTACACCCTCTACTACTATACAGGCAAAATGTTTGTTTCCTAGATCTGGATTGTGTGTGATTAGCTCTAAGGTCACCATAAGTAAGTGAACAATAAAATATTTTACTAACAGTAACCTTGCAGTTAATAAGATAAACCATGATTGTAATGTTCTGGCACCTTCTGCTCCTTCTGCTAATATTCTTCATTTACCTGTGACACTTTGTACTTTCACCATTGCTGTGTGTAGCATCTATGTTTTAACTCTTACTGGATATATTAGTGCAAATCAGTTAGTTATGCTCTAGGCTCAGCAAACTGTATTTGAAAATAGCAACTTTTAAAGGTGCAAATTTCTATCACTCCTGTTCAGTGTCTGCAGATGTGGTAGAACTAATGCTGTTAAACTAAATCATACCATTAAGAAATGCTTTCTGTTTTAGATGTAGTTTTTATCAAATCTCTTTCACTTTTGGAAAAATACTTTATGCAAATCGGTGTTTAGATATTCAGACCCTTTCTAGCTATCAAGGTTCTATTTATGCTATCATTTGTTGTAGAATAGTTGTAGAGGTTATAGAGTTTCAGCAGGAGGGTCAAGATGGTGAAAATACCCACGAGTGCTTGTTTCACCCCAATGAATAAGTGTATCGACAATTTTTGTCTATTCTTAGTGTTATTACTTATTTGTCAAACAATAGCCAGTGCTATTTTGCTGTTGCTATTTATGATTCCTATATACACTTTGCAATATTACAGACCCATCTCACCCCCAGGATACAGGAAGCAATCCTTTGCTGGTTAACAAATTGACACATGTACTTGCCTACTTCTTGTAAGTCATCTCTGACCTTTAATCCACACAAGTTAATTACATCATTGTGCACTTCTGAACAATAGCATTTAGGATCCCTGTGATCCATTTGTAATGCATAATATATTATTGTAGTATATTATTGCAATGCGGTGGTGGTGCTGCGGTAGCGTTGTCGCCTCACAGTAAGACGTTGTCCTGTTTGATTCTCAGCTAGAGCGTCTTCTGTGTGGAGACATGCATGAATGGGCGTACCTTCGTTGAAGGTTCTGCATCAAGGCCGGCAACTCGGCAAGTAAAAATCTACTGCCAATCATTAGTGGACCGGAGTTCTGCTGTGGCAACCCCTAACCGGGAAAAAGCCGAAAGACACAACAAGTATATTACTGCAATGACAATGTTATTTTTGGGGTTTTTTTTGTAAGGGAATATCTAGCTTCTATTGCTCTCTCTATTATTGTTACCATATGAAACTATAATATCCAGAAGCCTCACACAAACTTTCCTTTAATGAAACCTTTAGTCATTCATGGAGATATAGCAATTCAGTTTGCTAGGTGTTCTTGTTGTGAATCATTTCTTATTTCTACTGGTAACTGACAACAATTATTAAGAATTAATCAGGGTACTTTATGCACACTGTGGCAAATGAAGTGTACCTTGGATGCTGGGTTGTTTTCAAACCACAGGCTCCCAACACCCTGCACACTTGTTTTGGACCACAGATAAATGCAAATGTTCTTTTGCATTCATATTCCTCATTTAGAACCCCTCAAACTGTCATTATATTCCACAAATGCCCATATGCATCAATTTCAGCCACTTGACTGTGTACATCTCGAATGTCCAATTATGATAAAAAAATAGCAACAATAAACTCTTTCTTGCTTTACACAAATGCATGCTAGTATTGCAAAGCCAGACTAATGATCATCTAATTTGATCTTGTCAATGAGGAGCAGATATTCTCATCCACAATTTCTATCCCCAGAAATTATTACCCCATTGCTGCATGAGCACAGTTCAGATGTCTGACTGTAGTAAAAATAAATAATTATGGACACAGTAATATATTTCAAGAGTGTTTTAAAAAACACAGAATAGCTAATGAATATAAATTTATTTAATGCAAATGCACACTAGTCTTGCAAAATAGACTGTATAAATTGAACAAACATCCAGACAGTAAGTTACTTTCATCCACAGACAGCTCCTGCCTTCATCAAGCAATTATAGTCAGTTTGATGTGTACACATAATCTAATTCAACTTTGTTTCACATAAATAGAAGCCGCAGATATTTCAACTTATTTCACACAAATGTGCATTAGTAATTCAAAGCCAGATACTTAACTGATCAAATAACAAGAGAGTAAGTTTATTTGCTCCAAAAACTGACTAATCCCCCTGCAGTTATAGCCACTTTATTGTGTACACCTCATATGACTTTGATAAAAATAATACATGTCAACTCCTTAGAGCAAGAGTCTGGGACAAAGCCAATAATATAAAATAAAATGAAATAACACAGGAGCAAAGACTCAAAATCAGGAACATATTTTAAATAGTATATATTTAGGGTTCCAAGATGGTCACTGGTCAATAATCACATACTTATTGCTGCTCTTAATACCAGATAAACTATCTATCCATTTAAATGAACATTGTTTGGTAAAAACAGCTCATAATCAAAAATAGCTGCCATAATCTCACATTTATCGTTCAGATAGTGATATTTAATAACTAGCACTTGTAATTAGACACTAAAAGGAATTTACCTGATACATGTGACTTCAGCCGTGTGTTGCTGGCCCTCCATTTCCATTGGGATCTAAGCTGGAAAGAAAAGAAAGTTAGTATATCGCAAATGTCAAATCAAATAGAGCAAATGGATGCACAGACATCCAAAACAAAATTATCTCAAATTGCCTCTCCTGAAAAGGACATTACTTCAAAAAGGCAGAAAACTAACAAGTCACAACAGGATACTCCAAAGCTGGCCTTAAGATCTAAACAGGAACAAACATCTGAATTTCCAAATTTTTCATCTAAATTAGTCTCTTTTGGCAATAACTTGGACCAAATTGTACTGCAGCTGGAACAAAATGAAGCTAAGATACTGGACAACGCAGGAAAGATTGAGGAAATCTGCAAGAATCTGAAAGTGAATACTGTCACCGTGAATAAAAATCCAGCAGAAAATAATTGATCTCGAGGCTAGAAACTGGGAAATAACATCTTAGTTAGAGGTGCCCTGAAAATTTTGATCAAGCCCAACTGCCTACAGTACTAAAAGAGATCTTGGATATCCTTTTGGAACACAAAGATGTCACCTGAGAAATCATTATAGAAAGTGCACATCACTTCCTTAGCAAAACACAAGTTACCGATACACCAAGACAAATATATATTAGAATCATAAATGCTTCCCATGTTCAAACAATTATCACAGCAGCTAAACAAAACATTATCTGGAGAGGGCACAATATCTCAATAGCACAGGATCTTCCACTACAAATAAAACAACAAAGACAATCTCTATCACACTTCTGCACTTACTTAATCAACAAAAAATATGCTTCCAAATGAAATATCCTGCTCTATTGATCTTCCAGCATAATGATCACAAATATCAAGTCTCTACTCCTGAGGAAGCCAAGTCTGCATTTCTGAGAGCATTTAATGAGGTGCCGAATAAATGAAGCTCAACAAAACAGCTGGAGAATTTTACTTCGGCCCTGGCAAAACCTACCACATGGAAAAAACCTTGCAATGTTGAAATTCAACATTAATTAAATCTGCCTTTATAAAATAAAAATACCTCTTTCTCTTTGCCCTTGCGGAATTCCAATGGCCCCGGAAGTCCCAGGAAGCATCCATCTCAGTGGAACTACATGTTTTCTCTTTCTTTTTTCTCACTGAGTTCACTCAAAAAGTCAGAAGAGGAAAATAAAGTATCTACTTCTGGCTTTGCCACTTGATGAGATGTAGACTCAAAAAATACCTTTTCAAAGTCTATTTTGTAAAACAATGGAGAGGAATGATATTCTGACAACCTCAAAAGCCTCAACCAAGTATGTAAACAATTTAAATTCTGTTCTTGAATTCTGAGTTTATATGAACAACATCTACCAGTGGAACTCGAGCTGCTTGTGAATTAGTTATTATGCAGGCTGTGCTGACTCCTTCTACATTCAATATGACCAGTTAAACTACATAACAGTGACATAAATAAATTAATAAGAGCTTTAAATCTGATCATATATAAGATACCTTATCTTGGAAATAGGAGCCAAACAGTGAATTAAAAGATTGTATTCCCTGACTTTTAAATCGGTTGACAGATCTGACTACCTTACCACAAGATTTTATGCAACTGCTGCACAATTTGCAATAATGTATGAAAAATACCATTAGAAAACATAATACTCAATGCTTTTAGTTACTCCTTGCTCTGGAAATTCTATTATTCTAACTAAACTTTATGTAATATCCACTTGCTATACTAATAGCTGATACTTGTTTTGTTGTGGATGGGATTTTATTAAAAGTGCTGTATGAAGTGTTATAACTACTTTTTTGATTAAATTACTTTACTGTATCAATAGGGACATCATTTCCTATTATATATAATATTATTCACCTAGCAAATGGGAGTCTAATTTCAAATAAAAGGAATATATCCCTAACTTTAAAATTAGTTAGTAGATCCTGCAGTGCAGCTAAAAGGCCATATAAAACAGCCACATACCTTGCAATAATCCATCTATAATAATACCATCAGAAAGTGTATTGTTCATTATATTTAGTTAACCTTTCTATTGGGAACTCCTTATACCCTTACTGCCTTAAAATTTAAATTAAAACTCATATAATATCTTTTTGCTGGTTTCCGCGGTGGTACGGCGGTAGCGTTGTTACCTCACAGCAAGAGGTTCTCCCGTTCGATTCTCAGCTTGGCTTGGGAGTGCCTTCTGTGGGGAGTCTGCATGTCCTCGCCGCGGTTGGGTAGCATTCGAAAGACATGCGTGCGTAAATGGGTGTTCCTTTGTTGAAGGTTGGGCGTCGAGCTGGCACCTTGGCGTTTCGTACAAATCTACTGCCAATCATTAGCAGGCCGGAGTTCTGCTGTGGCGACTCCTTACCGGGAAAAAGCCGAAAGACAAACAACAACATAGTATCTTATTGCTGTACTAACAACTGATACTAAGATTACTGTTGATGGGATTTTTTTTGGTAGGTGTTCGTATTTTGATAACTTTAAATGAATAATGTAACCTGGCCACCAACACGATAAACAACCTTGAAATTAGACAGTATGATGACCCAAAAGGTAAAACAATAAAGCATAGAACTGAGAACTGAAGCTGCCACAGGAAACAGAAGTTTAATCCACAAGCCATAAACAGTTCACATAAACGCCTCCAAATACACAGTACGTTTTTGTTTCTCCTACTTCATCAGATGTGGGCGGCTTCCAAAGCTAACACCTTTTATAGAGCACATTGTTTCAATTAACAAATCACCTTTGCTAAGCAATCAACGTGTAACTGAGAAAAAGTGAAAAAAGTGCTTTTGTGCTTTTAACCTGATGTTAACATTTTATATGATAAAAATTTAAAGGTGTGTGTCAATACATTACTAAATCACATAATGTTATTATAAATAACCATTCACTATTAAAACTGTGCTCAATTTTGGTAAAATGCATGAATGAATTAAAAAATACTAAATAAGTAAAAAATGAAATGAAACTTTCCTTTGATGAAAGAAATACTTCTGCAAAAACTAATCCATTTAGCACCATCTAGTGGCCATACAAAGATTTTGCAAGGAACAACAAAATAACAAACCATTCCCTTTTTCTAAAAACATAACTTACATAGAGTGTGTTCAAAAATGCTTACTTTAATATATGTTTGGTCTATAAATATATACATATGTTAAAAATACATATTTAACATATTACTGTTTAATTAAAAAAACTTATTAAAAACCATGTTATTAAAATTGCATTCAAATGAACATTGTAATACAAATTACTTAACAAAAAAGATGTTTAGTAAAAAGTATGTAGAGAGTTTATAAGGCATTTAGGACTCTTTACAAGTAAGGTTTGAGCAACTTTCTTGAAATTCCTATTAGACACATATTACAATTTGTCTGATCTTATTTTCAAAAGGGGGGCTATGGAAATATTTTCGTTAAGACCAGGGGCTTTGTTTGCCTCTAGTAATAGTTGCCAGTACAGCTCCCTATATTCTATTCTTTCTTCCCACAGCCCTCCCCTTTTATCTATGTCTACTCTCTCAATAACATAAAATGTAAATTGTGCCTCCGGGCATTCCTTGGTATGCTTATACAGTGCATTTGTTTCCTTTTTTACCTGTATGTCATATATATGCTCGTATATTCTCCTTTTTAGTTTCCTTTCTGTTTTTCCAACATAAAGCCCTTGGCATGTCTTACACAATGCCAGGTATACCAAGCCTTTAGAATCACAATTATTAAAGTCCCTACTTTCTAGCTTTATGTTTCTACTTTCTATAAAAACTTCTTCTTTGTTTATAACATAGGTACATTGCGAACAATGACCACATTTAAATGTTCCCTTCTTTATTCTCCTATTAGAATATCGGGTATCTGTATTACCTTCCAATAGTTTTTTGAGATTATTGGAATTTTTATATACTACTTTTAAATTACTTTTTGAAATGTTGTCCAAATCAGTGAAAGCTATGAATCTATTCCATTCATTTTCAACTATTTCTCTCACAGAGGAGAAACGAAAATGTACTGTGTATTTGGAGGCGTTTATGTGAACTGTTTGTGGCTTGTGGATTAAACTTCAGTTTCCTGTGGCAGCTTTGGTTCTATGTTCAATTTTGATAACTTTGTTACCACTTAGCAATTGGTTTGATATACGCCTCATAATTAATAATGGTTAATTATTTTTTCATGTTTTACTATTTGATTATGCAATTTAGACAACTAAAGCCTGGAAACTTTAATAATTGAATGTTTAATGGTTAGATCTAATTTTGCTTAAACATTTCTCATATAAGAGTATCAAGAGCATATGTGTGTTATAAGATGACTGACACTTGGGATATTATAGTGTTGTTTTATCATATCCCTCTGCTATATAGTAAAAATTCTCAAAGATAGAAATGCTACAAATTTCCATTAACACTTCCTACTTTTCTATTTCAGTCCAGGGGGATAGGTGGCTAGGCACTACAGTAGATTCAAGGGATGCAGATGCCACACAAACTTACAAAGTCATTATTCTAGATCTCTTACTAGTTACTCTACATAACATTATTAACTCATTAAATATAAAATGTCATACTAATAAGACCAAACAAAAATGATTACAATTAACTCATGGAACATTAATAGTCTTTATGATAAAAAAAGAATGTACTTATGCATCCTATATTCCAAACTAAATTCACCATTATCTATCTTCAAGAAACACATATGACTAATGAGCAATGGAATAAGGACAGAGACAGAAATTGGGTTAAATAACTTATAACAGCTAGAAATGACACAGCATCTAAAGGAACAGCAATTCTAATAAAAAACCCTTTCAGGGCAGATTGTAGGCTATAAATCTGATGTTAATGGCAGGTGGCACTACTTCACTAGTTCTTACCCTTCAGGCAACAAACCCGTATTCTTTCATAATCTTTATGGTCCATCTTTGAACCAACACATTTTTATATATGAAATTTATAATTTACTAATACAATACCCAAATGATTACTACATTATAGGTGGAGACTGGAATGTCTTAATTAACCCTAGTAAAGACAGATTGCACAAACATAGCAAACAATCACCTCAAATTACTTTAGCCTTAGAAGAATTAATTAATAATTTCAACTTAATATACCCCTACACCCTCTACCAATACAACAAATCTATTAACAAACATATACATACTTTTCTGCATGTCACAAGACGTGGTCAAGAATCAATTTCTTTTTGATCTCTAAATCCTTATCAGTGCTGGTATTGATTATAAAGTGGATATTAGATTGATCTCAGACCACTTGAAGATATCAAATGAAATTAACACCTTCAAATTAAAATGCACCAGATATAATCATTCAAATTGGACCCTTAATGCCAATTTATTCCAAAAAAAAGAAATAATATAAGAAGTTACAAACATCCTCACTCAGCTAGAAAAAACATTACTAACAGTGATATGCCCTGTGACATATAATGACATATAATGGCAGTAATTAGAGGCATACTCATACAAAAAAGCATCATTTTATAAAAGACAAGAAAATGATAAGAAACTTAAATTGGAAAAACAAATAAAAGAAGTGGAAGAAAAACTACAAAACAAATATTCCATTGAACTAGACGAGATTATGTTAAACCTACAAAAACAATTTTATATTCTACACTTGCAAAACCACTCTTTTACAGAACTTAAACTACTTCATAAATATGCAGAATAAGCCCAAATACCTTCTAAAACATTAGCTAGATTAATTAATGTTAAAAATGGACGCCCAGAATATCTGAAATAAATTATAAGGGCAAAATATTACATACTGATTCAGATATTATAAGCTCTTTTCAAGAGATATATGATAACATCTACAGCTCCATAAAACAATTACACCCCAATCAATGTGAGGAATTTATAAAAGGTTTAAAATTTCCACTACATAAATTTCTTAAGACACCCCTCACATTAGAAGAAATAAAATTTTCAATTGATAAATTAAAAATGAGTAAGGCCCCTGGACCAGACGGTTTCACTGATAAATTAAAATATATATATATTCTACAAACTTCAACTATTTTGCTAAGAGTGTTCAACTATATCATTGCCAATGATATCTCAGACCTTTATATTAACAATTCAAAAACATTTTGATTCCAAAACCCAACTCAAATAAAACTAACCCATATAATTATAGACATATTGCTCTCATAAACATAGAAAATACTAACCTCAATACTAACATACAGATTGCAAAAAGTACTACCATCTATAACATCTCCCGAGCAACTAGGTTTTATGAAACAAAGGCAGGTCTGTGATAACACTCTGACTATTGATACAATAATCCATCTCTTAGCAAAAGATAAACATCCCAGATATGCATTAACTGTAGAGGCAAGTAAAGCCTTTGAAAGGGTAGATTTAAACTTTCTTTTCAAAATTCTCCCTTGCTTTAATATACCCCAAGATTTTATAAACATCATTAAGTTAATCTACAAGAATGCATCTACAACATTATATATAAATAAAATAAAATCTAAACCATTAAAAATAACCAATAGGACCAGACAATATTGCTCCATCTCTCCTATCTCTTCAATATTTATTTAGAAGCACTATTACTTTACATAGCCCAAAAAACTTTTAATTGCATTCCAAATGTCCAAAATATTGATTTAAAATTTACAGCATTTGCAGGCAATCTTAATATCTATTTTGGACTTCCAAACACTGACTTACATAAAATCTTGAAGTCAATCAAAAAATTCTCAGCCATAACAAACTATGAAATTAACCCAACAAAATCCTACCCTATATTCTCCCTCTCAACCCTTATGGTCATCAATAATTCTACTTTCCTGTAAGCGAAATTAATGTAAATTACTCACTAAAACACCTTGGAATTAACTATAAATATACACACAAGGAACTGCTGAAAGGGAACTTACAAAAAAACATGGGAAATTGTTAAACAGAATATCCCTAGGTGGAAGAATATAAACCTTTCCCTCCTATCTAGAGATGCATTCATAAAAATGAATATTCTACCTAGAATCCTATACCAATTAAATGCCATAAATATTAATATCCTCAAAAATGTATTTCACAAAATGAAAACTGCCCTCTCAAATTTCATATGGCACCTGAAGTCTATAGGAATTAGTTATGATAAACTCATGCTACCTAAAGAAAAGGACTGCATAGTGCTACCCAACTTTAAACTCTAGTATGATATTATTTGTGCTAGCAACATAATTTAAATTTCAAACCATGATCCAATTAAGCAAATATGGTTGCCACTCTGGATCAAAATTTGGTACAATGATATAAGCTCCCACAATATAAATCCAAATGCTTTCCCCTTTATTAAACTAAAGAATATCAACACAATTAAAATTCACCCTATGATTAAGAACAAAATAAATATATTTCAAAAATTAATTACATCACTTCACCTAGAAGACACACTTGAACTATTACAGACTATACATCTAAACCCAAATTTGAAGTTAAGTAACAGGATGATAGACCGAACAAATTATCCTCAAAGTAAAAATATCACACTTTAGGAATTACACCAGCTGGATAATTTTAATTTTGCTCATTTGACAGCCTATCTAGGAGTCCTCAATAAATATGACACCATGCTTAGACAAATCAAACTACTTATAAATGCTAAATTCTCAAAATTAGTGATCGATGAACAAGACATTAGAGTAACTCAATCACTCTTAAAAACTTTATCTTACAAAACTAAAATGATCTCAAATGCATATAAATTGATATCAGCAGTTAAATCTCAGTCTTCACTTCTATACTCCAACTACTGACATGAGAAAAACAACAATATTGCTATAGATCAAAAATCTCAAGCATTAAAAAATACACTTAAACTTACCCCATTTAAAAACTTAATCTACACTCTGCTCATGATTAACAATAATGTGTATTATACACCTGCTGTTCTAAGTAAATTCACCTCTAAACACTCACCAACTGTCCCTTCTGCCTTTGGGAGATGGCAGATTTACTGCACATCTTCTGGAGTTGCAAGAAAGTTTATAAATGATGGTGCTCATTTAAACTAAAACTTGATAAAATGGGTTATGAAAAGACTATCTTTTCATGGGAAACAGGAATTCTCCACATAATACACAAAAACCTCACAGGCATACACAAACATGTTTGATCACAGTTTGTGCACTAATTAAATACTTTATTGCCAAAACTGGCTAGATAAATCTAAGATTACAAGGGAAATTTTCAAGAATATGGCAACTAAATTTATATCCTCGCATAAAATGGTAACTAAAAATTAGAATAAAATGTCATATTTCTGAGAATACTGGGGATACCTCCTAGACAGTATACTCAAAGATTAATTGGAGATACTTTTACATGCTCTATTATAATACACCTAACTACTAAGAAAGTTCACCCTTACTCTTCCCTTTCCTCACAACTGAACTCTGTATTTATTAACTAACATTATATAGATGAAGACCAAATTTCAAAACTCTAATTCCACTTCTTTATTATACAATTATTATAACCCGGATGTTTACCTCTTTCTCTCCCTCTGTCTTCCATTCCCCTTCTCAACATATTTCCAACTGATATAAGCATTACTGTGACATCTAAGTGTAAATAGTTGTCCATATTTTTTTCTCTTTGTCACACCACTTCTTTGCTTTGACCACCTTGTGTACAAAGAGTCATACATACCATAAATGTATCCATATAATACTGGAACACCATGAGCAATGCAGGAGACAGCCTATGAGCACCACAATATAGAGAACTAGCTTGTATAATAATTTTTAGATTGCAGTATCAGATAAGAAAGTTTCTGTGGGTATTCATTACTTACCGTTCTGTTGTCGGCAAGTCCAAAATACAGCTTTGTTATGTCTCTCATACTTCACATTCAGTTTTGTGTGGGCATTTGGGAATTGTCGTTATGGACATCAGTCCGATGCAGGCAGATAATGAGGGAGGGCAAACAGAACTTCAGAAATCTCAATTTAAAAGAACACTGCTTAATTTTCCATTTAAAATCATAATTTCCCTGCAAATACCATTTTTGAAATGTACATTTCTACTCCTCGTGAAAATGTTCTCACATACAAACATACACACACACACACACACACACACACACACACACACACACACACACACACACACACCAGGGCAGGCAATGAAAACAATGCCATTGCATGGCTGTATCTGTATTACAAAAAAAAGCTGGTACCCCAAATAAAGTTTCTGTAACTTTCTGATGTTCTTGGAGGCAAGATGTCCACAGCTTTCTTTTACAGTGTTCACTTGCAGTGTTTTACATGAGGACACTTGACTAAAAACAAATATAAGTGAGCCAAGCTGAACAGCAACACGTTCTAATGCTGTTTATCTGTAAATGGAAGTCATTGCAAATATACAAAGATAAACACTTGTAATGTCCATAATTTAACATGTTTTCTTTTTTAATTAAATCTAAAAATAAACACTTCTGCTCTTACAGATTACGTTTACCACATAGGCTAACTAAAATGAGTCAGTAGTTCTGAACATAACAAAACTTACTAAATCAAAATTATTTTATGGACTGGTCTTGGGCCCCACTGAAGGTGTGAGCACTGGTTAGCTGTCTGAATCCCCCTATTATAATCTGCCACTGCCTCTCATTTTGCTTAAATCATATAGATTCACCGTGTTGGGTGTGATGAGTATGCTAATTAGTGTTCGGCTCATTATTGTTTCTGAATTACTCAATTTCTGCAACAAGCATACATGCTAACCATCCTGCAGAAATCTCACAGACAGGAGTCCCCGTGGACTATGATGTTTGCAGATGACATTGTGATCTGTAGTGAGAGTAGGGAACAGGTGAAGGAGACCCTGGAGAGATGGAGATATGCTCTAGAGAGAAGAGGAATGAAGGTCAGCAGGACTAAGACAGAATATATGTGTGTGAATGAGAGGGAGGATAGAGGAATGGTGAGGATGCAAGGAGTTGAGGTGGCGAAGGTGGATGAGTTTTAAATACTTGGGGTCAATAGTTCAGAGTAATGGTGAGTGTGGAATAGAGGTGAAGAAGAGCGTACAGGCAGGATGGAGTTGGTGGAGAAAAGTGTCAGGAGTGATTTGTGACAGACGAGTACCAGTAAGAGTGAAAGAGAAGGTCTACAAGAGGGTAGTGAGACCAGCTATGTTATATGGGTTGGAGACAGTGGCATTGACAAAAAGGCAGGAGTTAGAGCTGGATGTGGCAGAATTAAAGATGTTAAGATTTGCAATGGGTGTGACAAGGGTGGATGGGATTAGGAATAAGTATATTAGAGGGTCAGCCCAGGTTGGAAGGTTTGGAGACAAAGCCAGAGAGGCAAGATTACATTGGTTTGGACATGTGCTGCGGAGGGATGCTGAGTATATTGGGAAAAAGATGCTAAGGATGAAGCTGCCAGGTAACAGGAAAAGAGGAAGGCCTAAGATAAGGTTTATGGATGTGGTGAGAGAGGATATGTAGGAGGTTGGTGTAACAGAGCAAGATGCAGAGGTCTGGAAGAAATGGAAACAGGTGATCTGCTGTGGCGACCCCTAACGGGAACAGCTGAAAGAGGATGATGATGATCATGCACATGTCTGGGTCAGTGCAGGCAGAATTGCACCGGCACAGTTCAGGACATGATTTTGATGAAGGGGAAATTGAAATTCCACATTTAACAGTCTGCACATGGAGTTGGTGTAGTATCAGATTTCTTTACAGTATGCGTAGGGATACAGGACTGTTATGTGTCACACCTTAAAGTGCCATTGTGAACTATAATAATACAATACATATCTTTACTGAGGTTGCCATTTGCCATGCCCATAAGGTGTTCTTGTGCAGCATTTTATGTGGACAAGACGTCTAGATGTTTAAGCTACATATAAGGGAATATTTAAGTGATATTAGTTTGAATAGAATTGCTAACACACTTTATAAGCATATGCTTATACATACTGGAGTTCACTTTAAATTTATGGGAATAGATAGAATTAAAAGCAGTGCATTCAATACTTGTAAAAAGTAAAGATTTTGGATAGCTCATTTAGAGGCATTGCTTTCTCCTGGACTTAATGAATACTGGTAAATGATTTATAGTTTATGGTGTTGGTTTATATTTTTATTTTGATTAATTGATGTCTGTCACTTTAATAATGATATAATATTTAAAGGAGGTTCCAGGAAAACATGCAGATTCATGCTGATGAAGGCATGTGGACACTGAAACTGATTCATGGCTTGTGTTCTGCTGGTCCGATGTTGGCATTGGATATATTTTAAAGAAAATTTTTGCTGTTACATGCAAATGTTTCTTGTTGCTGTAGTTTTTGTTTTTTGGTTATTCTTCAAGATACGACATCACTGTTGGAAAAGAAGAGGATAGTGCTCCATTTATAGCATGAGGTGCTGTGAGGAGGAGTCAAAAATATTTCTTTACCTCTTTTCACAAGGAGTACATTGAGAGGTTCCTGCCAAGGGCCTCAGTATAAGACTAGAGCCTAGAATACTGAAAGCCAGGCCATCAGCCATGCAGCTGGAATCACACACATGGGGAAACACCATTACAGTGACATGAGGCACAACAGCCCTGAACTCCTTGGTCAGTAAGTGGCTGAAGTAAGACAGCAGGAACAACCTGTGTGCTCTAGGTGTACTTTATTTCAGCTACATATTTAAAGGGGCGCAAATATTACATACTGATCTCTTTTTATATCTACAAGCCCTGAAAAAAATCAAAGGAAATAGGCAACTGCACAGGAGAAGCTCCTAGAGAACACTGGGGTGAGTATACTTGTTTCAGATTGTCTTGCTTTTTAATATGAACAGTAGTAGGGATTCATTCTAGATACCTTTTATATATTAGTGTCGCTTCTGTCATTACTGTCAGAGCTCAAAGATAATAGTATGACTGTTTAATGTTATTAGTGCATTTGTACGTGAATCTATTCATACATGTGGATGAGTGGGTTAAGATGTTAAGGCTGTACATTGTGAGAATGTCTGTGGGTTCAACCCTCCCCGTCAAAGTTGTGTTATCATGAAACATATCAGGTTTATTTTTTATCCCTTTAAAAGTACAGCATTAAAAATGGAAAATATACATGATCAACAGATTTGTTTGGGGGCATGTTTGTCATTGCAGTTGTTTCTTTTTCTTATAAACTGTGTAAACTGTGTATGACATAACTGCGGTGGTGGTGCTGTGGTAGCGCTGTCACCTCACAGTAAGACGTTGTCCTGTTCGATTCTCAGCTAGAGCATCTTCTGTGTGGAGACATGCGTGAATGGGCGTACCTTCGTTGAAGGTTGTGCGTCAGGGCTGGCAACTCGGCACGTAAACATCTACTGCCAATCATTAGCGGAAGAGAGTTCCACTGTGGCAACCCCTAACCGGGAAAAGCCAAAAGACACAACAAAAACAACAACATAAACTCTGTATGACATGTTATGTCTGAGTAGCATGGTTTGTTTGTATAAGTACATTTATCTCAGGCATTATTACAACATCTCTTATTGGACAAAATTCACAAAATGAATTACCCACAGGGTAAAAAACTAGTAAAAATGAAAAGAACCACATCTGAAGCACTTTGCAGAGGATTTAATAAAAAAAAAAAAAATAATTACAAAAGTCCCTAAATACACCATAGAACTTCACTTACTAAGTGCTTTCACCATTAAATTATGGCATCATCAAAGTAAAAGCCTAACACATCACATGTTAAATACATACCCTAATCAACATCCAATAAAAAAACAGTTTAGATAACATAATTTAAATACATGAATATTAATCTTGTCCACACACAACAGCATTTAAAACCATGCTATCCAAACCATTGTTGTGAAAAATTATTTATCGCTGAAATTGGTATTGTAAGAAAAATTCTTTTGACAACCAAAGCAGCTGACACACAGCTAAAACATTGTATTATATTCTACTAGCCCTGTCTTTTAACATGGGTTTTAAAGAAATGTAGTCATTTAAACCTGGTGAGCTTGTGGCATCTAAAATAATTTGCCACTTGTATTCCAATAATTCTACCTTCAATTTGTCATTCCCCCCCTCTCATGGTATGTTACCCTATCAATAACGAAGAATATAAATTTCTTAAAGTCATCACAGTGTATACTATGCATATATAATGCATTATGTATATCCTTAATTTTTATGGCCCTTAGATGTTCTGCAATCCTGTCCTTTAACCTACAAACAGTTTTGCCCATGTAGAATGAATTGCAACTAACACAAGTGGCAATGTATACCACTTGTTGTGTGTTGCAACTGCACCTGCCTGGGCATCTCAAGGTTTTCATATAATTGGCCACCACAACATAGGGTCTGTCATTGATAAACCTACAATATTTGCAGGTTCCACATTTATACATCCTAGAACAGTTATAAGTAGTTCTAAGTCCCTCCAAAATTTCTTTAATATTTCTACCGCTTGAATATACTATTTTTGGAACATTGCCCAAATCCTGTTTCATAGTTTTATTAAACACTGTGTCCCAAACACCATACCCATACTTTGACTATTATACTTCAATACTAGTGCCTTACCATCCATATTATTAGCCCTTTGAGGTATATCAGGGCCATTACCTCTTACAATAGGTGTATATACACTCCCTCTTTTCCCTAGGACTTCATTTCTAATCTTTAACAACATCTTTAAGGGATATCCCCTATCTAAACAGAACCCTATAAGAATATAAAATTCTTTAATACAGGTGTAATCATCGGTAAGAAGTCTTGAAAGTCTCATCACCTGGCCCTTGACTATTCCTCTTTTTTGGTGTGGGGGGTGGCAGCTATTATAATGTAACAGGGAATTACTGTGTGTTACCTTCCTAAAAATGTTGCTATGTAAAATGTTAGCAGATGTAGTCAATTTAATATCCAAAAAATCAATTTCTGATTCATTCCACTTACTAGTGAACCTAAAGAAAGGTGTAGTTGGGGAAAAGAGGGAGAGTATATACACCTATTTTAAGGGGTAATGGCCCTGATATACCTCAAAGGACTAATACTATGGATGTTAAGGCACTAGTATTGAAGTATAATAGTCAAAGTATGGGTATAGTGGAGGTGGTTAAAAAAGTTTGGGACACAGCGTTTAATGAAACTATGAAACAGGATTTGGGCAATGTTCCAAAAATAGTATATTCAAGGGGTAGAAATATTAAAGAAATTTTGGAGGGACTTAGAACTACTTATAACTGTTCTAGGATGTATAAATGTGGAACCTGCAAATTTTGTAGGTTTATCAATGATGGACCCTATGTTGTGATGGCCAGTTATATGAAAACCTTGAGATGCCCAGTCAGGTGCAGTTGCAACACACAAGTGGTATACATTGCCACCTGTGTTAGTTGCACTGCATTCTACGTGGGCAAAACTGTTTGTAGGTTAAAGGACAGGATTGCAGAACATCTAAGGGCCATAAATATTAAGGATATACATAATGCATTATATATGCATAGTATACACTGTGATGACTTTAAGAAATCTATATTCTTCGTTATTGATAGGGTAACACACCATGAGAGGGGGGGAATGACAAATTGAAGGATTCTTCATTATTGATAGGGTAACACACCATGAGAGGGGGGGAATGACAAATTGAAGGTAGAATTATTGGAATACAAGTGGCAAATTATTTTAGATGCCACAAGCTCACCAGGTTTGAATTACTATATTTCTTTAAAACCCGTGTTAAAAGACAGGGCTAGTAGAATATAATACAATGTTTTAGCTGGGTGTCAGCTGCTTTGGTTGTCAAAAGAATTTTTCTTACAATACGAATTTCAGCAATAAATAATTTTTCACAACAATGTTTTGGATAGCATGGTTTTAAATGCTGTTGTGTGTGGACAAGATTAATATTCATGTATTTAAATTATGTTATCTAAACTGTTTTTTTATTGGATGTTGATTAGGGTATGTATTTAACATGTGATGTGTTAGGCTTTTACTTTGATGATGCCATAATTTAATGGTGAAAGCGCTTAGTAAGTGAAGTTCTATGGTGTATTTAGTGACTTTTTTATTTATTTGTTTTTTTTATTAAATCCTCTGCAAAGTGCTTCAGACGTGGTTCTTTTTGTTTTTACTTATCTCTTATTGGAGACATCTATTGTTTTTTTTTAAGTAGCTCATTACATTAATCCTTTATCTGTCAGAATGCAGGTGCTGAAGTCTCTTGTAAAAGGTTTCCCTCTCAGCTGTATATACTAACAGCCTTGTTTTTTTGTCACTTCAAGTATATTCTGTTTAAGCGAATCCTATTAAAGTTAAATAAATATATATATATATATATATATATATATATATATATGTATATATATATATATATATATATATATATATATATATATATATATATTCACTTCATAACATTGAAATACCAAAACACTGAAAATAAGAAAACTTCATAATATGGAAGACTAAAACTGAAAACCAAAATCCTGAAAACTCAAAATCCTGAATGTCAAAATACTGAAAACAGATAAGATACATATACTGACTGTAAAAGACAAAAACCTAATTACATTCCTTCAAATATAAGCAGGATATATATATATATATATATATATATATATATATAGATATATATATATATATATATATATATATATATAGATATATATATATATATATATATATATATATATATATATATATATATATATACACACACACATCAGCTTCTCATAGTATTTGTACTTCTCCATAACCCACCCTCTTTGTTGCTATCATTCCTATTACATACATTTACTTTGTTTATTATCTTGTTTCTTTCCATTTATTTCACTATTATATGTAGCATCATTACAACCTGAATCCATCCTTTTGCAAAGCATGTCATCTTCACCCTCAACAGGTGGCACCATCACCACCACCACCAGAAACACCCAGTACATCTAGGGCGCAGTGTGCCACAGTCATCTCCACACATCCTGCCCTACCTGCACCACCTGCTTCAGGTAGTCTTGCACCATATAATGTGCCCACCAGTAGCAGTGTCACTGGAGGTGGCATCTTTTTTCCCCAGTGGTAGCTGGCAGACATTATGGGGGAATTATGGGCCTAATGGTCGGATGTCTGAACTGGCCAGATGCAGAAACTCCTTCAGCAACTCGTTGAGTCGCACCCCACTCCAGCACTATCTCTGAGACAAGGCCCAGTGATAATAGTACCCAGAGTGGTGAGTAATCTCTCTATGGGCCTCAGGTTTCAGAGACTGCAGCTGCAAACATCACTTCCTATATCCCAACCTGGTGTTCCCGTCCCTTTTGTGTCAAAGCCCATCCCTGTTGATTGTTCAGTCTTCCCCTCACCATTGTCTCCTTTCTGCGTGTCTGATTTCTCATTCACCATTCCATTCCCCCCCTGTCTGATTGTGTTACTACATACCCTGTCAGTCATGTCTGTCTTCCCCTGCTACCTAACCTAACCTAACCTTCTTACCTTCCATTTGCTTCCCTAACTTCTTCTCCAGCTTTCCTTCTCTGTATGCTTGAGAAATAGGCTCCTGTGCCACAAAAAAACCTTCCCCACTTCCACCCTGCTCATTCTTTATTTGCTCACCTTATGTTCTACCCTCTGCTTACTTTCACTTCTCATCTTGTTCATTCATTCATAACATTTAATCTGGTCAAAAATAGATAAAACACAACTCACATATAGGTTCATAGGTTCATAGGTAGGTACTAAGCTATCTGCCCGAGGGCATTTATAAGCCTAGCCAGAGTGTGTCGACTTTCGCCATCCCATTGATTAATTAACTGAGCCTCTGTCAAGCAGAGCCAATGAAGTGATCCCAGGGGTGTATTTTCTGTTACCCATGTGTCTTCCAAATCACTTATCATTTATGATTTCACTGTGCAAGACGTGTCCTGAAGAAGACCATCTGTGCACGTGTACAGCCTATGAGGACTGGCACTGGCCATTGTTTAGCAGTGATTAACTGCAACCACAATCATGTACAAGATGTACTGGCCACTGGCTGTACAAATGAGCTGAACGCTTTTGTGTGACAGTCTGCATATACAACACAGAATAAAGCTGATGCCTCTAGGGTGACAGCTTTTATAGCTTGCCCTGTAAATAAAATCATTTATCCAGTTTAAGTGGAGAGAGTTGAGGGTTTAAGACCTCTCATGATTTAATGTTTTGTGTGTCTTTCATTTTGCAAGTTTGCAACAATCACCTGCTGTCTGATTCACTGAGACATTTTGAGTGACTGCTTCTATAGCTGTGTTTGTAAATGATGGACTTTGTGCAGTGTAACTGGAAATAGGCGAGGGTTCAGTTCTCATGAGGGTAGTAAATAGGTATGTCATTGTTACAGCTGGATTCTGTTGTCATGACATTTGCATTATACTACAAGTGCAGTGGTTGGACTATGCTGATGTCATTACTGCTTTAGTTTGATATATCTTGTTACATTTCTGTATCCCACCCATCATGTGATTTTTTTACTTACCTTCATTATTTTCAGTTACTTGAGATTCTTATCTTTGCGTGTAATATCCTCTTATACATTGCCTTACGCGTCCCTGCTTGTGTCACCAACTGCCTTGTCTTGTCTATGTTATATGCTTGTTTCTGTGGCCTACAACCTTGTCATTCTATAATTATACTTACTTTACTAACTTTTAAAAGTCTCTTCTCTTCATATATGTATCCTTGGGGCAAAAAGTAGTTAATCATACAAGCCTTGTGACCTTGTAGGGTGGCCTCATACCTTCTTTCTCTGGCCCCAAATGTGCATATGAGATTGTGTCAAGTACCCTAAAGGCTCGACAATACACAAATTACTGCTCATACTTCCCTGCAACTGCATTGTAGCCTTAGACCGTCTTCCTGCAGGTCCCTGCTGCTAGCTACAATGTGGAGCTACTCGTGCTGGCCACATTCACTGTTAATGAATACACAGTGAACAGAGTGGAACTGGCAGAGATTATGGATGCAATGTTTAGGAATCTTTGTATTGTGCTTGTATGAACTATTTAGATGCATTATTGTAGTGCTTGTTTTTTTTTTTTTTTTTTAATTTAATGAGGACAGATTATTTAATGGATCACAAAAGGGGGCGCTATATGTAACAGTGTTTTAAGTCATAGGGTACACATAACCAAAATATTTTGACCTTTAGCCGTACATGTACTCTTACTTTACCAGTTTAAGTCCATTGTTCATATTAATATATTTAGAGATCTGTAGTATAGCTACAATTATTTATAATAGTTGGAGATATTAGGATTTTAGAAACAATTAGTACAGACTTGGGCAAGGATAACTTAGGTTACAATACAATACATTGTCCTACAATAGCAAAGAGCTGACTATTTTTACATAATCTATTATTCTTCATATCAATGGCTATGACAGTACTATGCAGAAAAGCTGTAGTAAGGAATTTGATACCCCCCCCCCATTGTCTATAAGAAATCACAATTATGATTGTTTATTTCAATCATACTTATAGCAGTTTGTTTTTACATACTTCCATTTAATATCCATAACTCCATATGGGGCTGGCTTCCTTATCTAAGTAACTTATCATTTAATAAGAGGCAACATAGGAAAGGGCAAGAAACAGGTAACAAAATGATACCCAGGCCATGATTATAACCTAAGATGTTTTGTAATAGAGCTAGCAATCACTCTTTGCTACTTCTTATTCATATTTCAATAGTTACACTCATATTTTCATAACTGAGAGAGCTATATGTTATTGGTGGTTTATAGTGTGAGATGTCATGGTAGGAGTTAGAAAATGACATTCTCACTGTACATGTATATGGACGTACTATGGATATATTATCAGTTGTTTTCTAGCACTTAAAGTGAAATATGCTGTAGTTCCAAATCTACATTAATATTTCCAAAGCCAAGGTGACATTGAAGAAAACTTCACCCATGCATACTTGTACTGTAAGTTGTACATCTTAAAAGGTAGTCAGAATTATTTGTATTATTAAGTATATAAATAAACATATACTCAGACAAGAAGTTCTTGCCGTGATGTGAAAGCTCAAGTCTAGTTTATTATGCAACAACCTAATAAATTGTTGCTACCTGTGAAAGAAAAGAACCGTCTGTTAGTTTATAAGCTGTCAAACATTTATTTGTTTTCCTAAGGAGTGCTTATAGATCAGTGCCAATTTCCAAGATATGGATGCTTGTTTGTGATAATTTTATGTAATGAATTACAGTACTGATGGACTGATTATAGTGTTGATATAAAGACTAAGAATGTATTATCATTTATCATTGTAAAGTAGACTTTTACTGAAAACATCAGTGCTTATACCTTTTTAATAACATTTAATGTTCGCACAATATTCATATTTGTTTGGCTTATGTTTCTAAAAACAATTTACCAGAATGTAAGTGCAGCAATAGCTAGCTCACGTCGTGCTTATTGTCACACCCTGAAGCAGGGCACTTGAAGCTACACTGGCGAGAAAAATCCAATCGGTTTCTTTTTCCCACCAAAGGAGGAGTGCCAGTCTTGAAGCCATCACGCTGTACTGTCCACTCTCATTTCAGTATGAGGAGCAAAAAAAACACAAGTTGTTCTAGCCTACCCCCAAGATCTTGCGCATGGGGTGGCTCCCCTCCTTGACCCACCCTACCTATGCTTCTAAATGTTAAGATGCGTGTAGGCTGCTAGGTATCTGGTATTCCACAGCCCAGAATTCTAAAAGAGATGAAAACTGCTTATTAACTATCATTTTTTCTTAGGTAGCAATGAATTATTAGAGTGTCACATCAATAAACAAACACTTTTTTTATAAACATCTATTTTATTATGCAGCCGCCTAATAAATTGTTGCTATCAGTGACAGAAAAGCACTGTCTAATGGTATATAAGTTGTCAAACAGTTATTTGTTTTCTTAAGTGGTATTTGCAGATCAGTCAGTGCCCAGGACAGTTTCTCTCCCTAGCCTGCACTTTTTATATCTCTGTTATGCATTCTTTTGTACTTCTACCTTAGTTTCCCTATCTACATACAAGAGTGAGTAGCATTCATTTTTTTCCTACCATACATATATCTTCCTGACTTGTTTAAGCACACAGTCAGTGCTTCTGTTATTTCATATCCTCTAAAAGGGTAGTGGTTGTTTCACATTATATTTCCTAATTTCCCATCCATGTACTTCAGCTACAGTGCCTTACAGACTGGGGAGTATATGCATAAGTGATGCTGAAATTCATCATTTTTGTTTTACATCTGTAATATGCACTGTGCCACAGAAGTAGCTGAAATGGTACAAATCCTGGCTTTCCACAGTCAAATGTCCGATGTGAGTGGCATTTTAACTATTATTTTCTAGGAGTCAACTAATAACTCTGTTATTCAAAGTTCAACAATAATCCAGTCATTTCTACTTCACAAGAAGTGTATTTAGAGCATACAAGCCAATTGCATCATTAGTATTTGACTCTATTTCTGACATGATATTTTTCTGTACTCATAGCTTTTAAAACTAATGGTTTATGTAACGGTAGACTAGCCAATGTTACGCTGTTTTTTATTTATTTCTTGGTTTGGTAACTAGGTAAGTGATATGATTTAGAGGGACCATTTTCATCCATTGCCAGACACGAAGTAATAAAATGCAAAGAAGCAAGCATGATATATAAACATGTCATCAGCTGAATTCCACCATTGAATAGATGTCACATAAATTGTAGTTTTATGTAAGCATTGCCTAGTTATATATAATATCAGCCAGATAACTACTGTGGTGGTGAATATTACTGTCTAGCCGAAAGCATTTGATGCTGTCTTTATCACATAGTTTATAGGTTTTCTCAACACGCAGAAGTGGACAGTAAAACCAAATATATAACCGCATACTCAAAAACATACTCATATTGCAAGAAAAAGAAAAAAAAATCTCTTGTGCCTTTGCTGGTGCCTTCTTGTGGAGCAACAAAAGCTATAAGACACACAGTATAAAAAGACATAAAATTACTGCATTGATCAAACTATTAAAAACTAAAGAATAAAAAGCAGGCATCAGTAAGGCAATTACTATGCTATGATTGTGTTGAACATTCGTTGTTTGTGCCCTTAGTTTTTAGAGTACTATATTTTAAACTAAATAAAGTCTCTTTCTACAATAAACAATCTTTAGCAAAGTATCCTTGCCTTTTAGGAGTGAACATGTGTTTGAGAACAGTAGCCTGCAAATGTCTAACATTGCTGTTATTTTGTTTAAGGAAATGCTGGCCAGTTGGGTTCACTGTTTACCATTTTTGATGTTGGCAATGTGCTCCTGCTGCCTGGTTTTAAACTTCCTTTTGGGCTGTTGAATATACAGCCAGCTACAGGGGCAGCTAAAGGCACACATTGCATTATCTGTTTTACAAGAATATTTATAGCTAACATCTACTTTTTTATGATTAATTTGTTTAAATTCCCATAGTCTGTTTCAACAACTACAGCATGAACTATGGTGGAAGGTGCCCATGTATTTGGTCAAAAGACTAGTAACCTTGAAATTAAATATTTTGTAGTGATTACTAACCAGCAGCTTCTTCCTATTCCTATTGTAGAATATCTTAACAATTTCAGGCAATAATAAGGCAAGAGAGGCATTCTAACTATTTGTTCAAAAGAACATCATATTCTATAACATAATTGTGTGCATTATTATCTTTATAGTCACATTTATAGTTAATAATATTTCATGCATCATAGAAAGCATCTTGTGTATAAATATGAGTCACTTATCCATCTTTGTAACTCCAGAATATGCTTTAACATCACCTAAATAGCTACTATTAAACCAAGGAGAAATAATATTTATAGCCTCCTGTAAGAAATCTAAATTAAAAAACATGCTATTTTTCCTCTAAGAAGTCCCACTACAGGGATGAAAACCACAAATGAGCAGGCTGGCACCTGGAGGCATACAGATATAGAAAGCCCCACTGAAGTAGATCTCTTATACAACTTGAAAATAATGGGCAAGTTATGGACAAAGCCAACTTAAGATCTGAAAATCCACCTTCTTGCTGATACCATTTAAAAGTAAAAAGAAAATCTGCTATAATTTCTTTTGATATTTAGTACTTTTAACACAGAGTTGTCATAGCTGGAGGTGGTAGTGGGGATAACCTTCCATTGTCTATAGAATGCTCCCTTGGCATATGTCTCTAATAGCCTCTGACAAGACAAGTCCAGCTCCTGGCCTTCATGTGTGGCTTACTTTCTAAGTTCAGCAAAACCATTTGCACTGACAAGAGAAGGGGTGAAGGCAAGAGACTGGCTCCTTAAAATCAGTTGCTTCGGGTGGGTGTGGCTCATCAGTTTGGGAAGGCACCCCACCTAGGATAAGGTAAACTCTGATTTAAAACCTCCACTGCCTTGCAAAAATACCTAGTCATGGTGAAGGCTTTGTGAGTAAACCAAAGGGAAAATCTGGAGATGGAGCCCCTAAAGCAGTTTAAGGTTGTACCAAACCTTACTTTGGCAGCTGCTGCGATGACACTGATACCAAAGTGTAAGGCCTTACCTTTCCCCTTGAATTGTATTAGTGGTGTGGATAGGGGGAACCTACTCCTACATATCAGCTGTTTCCTGAAATTCACTTGACCAGGTCTGCACCCTGGACAGGACACTCCAGATTTTCTTCATGAGAGCTGCCACAACACAAGAAGCATCAGTTACCGGTAGTAAGCCAATGCACTCAGCTGGCATACAGTGAAGTGCCAGGGGCTGCTTCTGATGGTGGGAGAGATCCTTTTCACTCATTGGACAGCTAACACCAGTGTTAAGCTGGGTAACCCCCAGCCAAATAGGTGCTGCTTTACCACAGTGCACTTGCTCCTCTGGGTGTGTGGAGCTTAGGGAATGCCAAATGGTTAGATTGTTAACCATACACCTGGAAAAACAAAAACACAACAAAATAAACTAGCCCTTAGGCTAAGCACATGTAATGTAAGGACAATGACTACAGGCATTATGGAAGATATACAGAGCATCAGGGGTACTCTGAAGACAGGAGTTCTTAATGAGTTCAGCAGATTGTAAATGGACATTGTGGCTCTCCAGGAAACAAGGCTGCTGTCCATTGGATGTCTCAGAGAGAAGGACTTTATTTTTTATTTTAATGGGAAGCTTCCAGAAGAGACCAGGGAACATGGGGTTGGTTTCATAATCAGAAACAACCTTGTTGGCTCAGTCATACCACCAAATATGGGAAATGAGAAACTGCTGAAAATTCATTTACAAACACCAGGGGGCATGGTCAACATCTTCAGCATCTACACTCCTACTTTAACTTCTGTCCAGGAAGTCAAGGATACGTTCTATGATGATCTTAGTGCTGCCATCAGTTAGGTCTCTTCCCATGAACCATTATTCATTCTTGGTGATTTTAATGCCACAGTTGGCAATGACCATCACAGATGACCATCCTGTTTAGAACAGTTCAGAAAGGAAATATGAATGAAAACAGAGCATCACTTTGAACTTTGTTCCCCATATGACCTTTGCATAACCAGCATCTTCTTCAATGTCAAGCCTCAGTGAAAAGTTTCATGGCAACACCTAAGATCGAAACACTGGCACTGACTTGACCTTGTTCCTAACAAATGCAGAGTTTAGGTAGAGTCAGAGTAACATGCACTTACCGTATCACAGACTGTGACACCAACCACTTGCTCATGTGTACTAAGGTGATCATTCAGATGCAAAGGTTCTTTCACTCTCAAAAGAAATGGAGGCCACGCATTGACATAGGCAAGACGTGTGACCTTTGAAAAGTACATAAGTTTGTTCAAGCCCTTGAAGAGGCCTTGTCCTTCCTGGATGACAATGACAACAGCATGAGATGGGAAAAACTATGGGATGCTCTCTATAACACTGCAATATCTATCTTTGTGAAGAAGACAGTCAAGTGTGCTGATTGGTTTGAAGCCCACACTGAAGCGCTGACACTCCTGATTGAGAAGAAGAGACAGGCACTGGTTACATTCAGGTCCTGGCCCAATGATGAGAACTTGCGGAAACACCAGTGTGCTTGAAGTCAAGTGCAGCAGGTAGTTAAATGGTCTGCAAATGATTATTGGCTCCAACTTTGCTAAAAAAATTCAGCAGGCTGCGGACATTGTTAACATGTGAGGAATGTAGGATGGGGTCATGCAAGCCATTGGTCCATCACAAAGGAAGCTCACCCTACTTAAGTTGGATGCAGGTGAGGTCTTAAAGGACAGAACCAAGTAGAACAAATGCTAGGTGGAACGTTAATTACAGCTGTATGCCAGATATACCATGGTTACAGAGACGAATGCCATTGAGCCTGTGCCAGCTATGACTGAACTCAATGACACACTAAAAACGCTCTCCTCTGGAAAAGACCCTAGGAGAGATGGAATTCCCTCAGAAATCCTTAAATGTGCCAACAGTACCCTACTCTAACAGCTGCATGCAATCCTTTGACAATGCTGGAGAGAAGGTAGTGTACTGCAAGATATGAGGGATGATAACATAGTTACTATCTATAAGAATAAAGGTGACAAAAGTGATTGTAACAACTGTTATGGCATCTTCATTCTCTGTACCATGGGAAAGCTGTTTGCAAGTGTTGTCCTGAAAAGGCTCTACTTTCTAGCAGAGACAGTTTACCTCAAGTCTCAGTGTGAACTCGTAGCTGGACAGTCCACTGTAGACATAGTTTTCTCTCTTAGGCAATTACAAGAAAATTGCAGAAAGTAGAACAAACCTCTGTATATTTCCTTCATTGATTTGACCAAGGCATTCAACTTCAATAGTGGGAAAAGTCTGTTTGGAATTCTGGAAAAGATCAGCTGTCCTCAGTACTGCTTAGCATTATCAGAGCCATCAATCAAGACATTATGGGGACAATCATGTATGATGGATCCATATACAAATCTTTTGAGATTCTCAGTGGAATAAAGCAGGGTTGTGTACTGGTTCAAAAATTGTTTGGTATCTTCTTTTCAGCTCTGTTGAAATTTGCTTTCAGAACTGCTACAGGGTGTATCTTTCTCTGAACTAGAATGGACAGCAACCTCTTCAAATTGTTGAGGATTAGATCAAAGACCGGGGTGCTTAGGAAGTGTCTAAGGGAGTTTCTGTTTGCTGATGACACAGCTATTGTGGCTCACACTCAGCAAGAACTAATGTCACTCATGACTGACTTTGTTGGATGCATGTATGGGATCTGGTCTCACAATTGGTTTAAAGAAGACCCAGGTGATGGATAGTTTGCATGTGTTGGCTCCTCCTGTTAGACTTTATTAAGTATTAGTATTGCAGATGGTGTATGCTGATTTTTCTAATAGGCATAGTACAGCACTTTAATAAATGACTGTAGATTGGTTTTCATAATGTATAATATGGGAGACAGTTCTGGTAATCTGTATTAATGGTATATAGTGCACTGTAAACAGTGTTAACACTAGTGTGTAGAATAATGAACATGAGGAATAAACATGAGGAGGACTTCAAGGTGACTACAGACTCAATATACAATACTCATATGGCTAGTTTCTTAAAGTAATACTTTCTAAATAATGTTAATGATCAAGGAGGCAGATGAGTGCTGCAGAGGAAGCACATTAGCTATGCTAACTGTACTACAGTGGCAGTTGAAAGAGTAGTACAAGGTAAATATATTCTTAAAGCAAGGTGAATACACCGACACAAGGTGAATGCATTCATACAACAAAGTAAATACACCGACACAACAAGGTGAATGCATTCATACAGCAAGGTGAATAGACCAGCACAACCAGGAGAATAGATTCACACAGCAAGTTGAATACATTCATGCAGCAAGGTGAATATACTGACACAACAAGGTGAATAGATTCACACAGCAAAGTGAATATACGAACAGAACAAGGTGACTACACTCTTACAACAAGGTGAATACCTTCATACAATGAGGTGAATGCACTGACACGACAAGGTGAATGCATTCACACAGCAAGGTAAATACACCAACAGAGCAAAGTGAATGCATTCATACTACAAGGTGAATACGCCGACAGAATAAGGTAAATACACTCTCACAACAAGGTGAATATATTCATACAGCAAGGTGAATACACTGACAGAACAAGGTGAATATACTCTCACGTAAATACACTGACAGAACAAGGTGAATGCATTCATACAGTGAGGTGAATACACCAACACAACAAGGTGAATACACTCTCACAACTAGGTGAATGCATTCATACAGCAAGGTGAATACACCAACACAACAAGGTGAATACATTCTCACAGCAAGGTAAATACACCAACAGAGCAAGGTAAATACATTCATATAGCAAAGTGAATACACTGACTTAACAAGGTGAATGCATTCGTACAGCAAGATAAATACACTGACAGAGCAAGGTGAATGCATTCATACAGTGAGGTGAATACACCAACAGAACAAGGTGAATACACTCTCACAACAAGCTGAATAAATTCATACAGCAAGGTGAATACACACTGACACAACAAGGTGAATACACTTTCACAACAAGGTGAATACATTCTCACAGCAAGGTAAATACACTGACAGAACAAGGTGAATACATTCATATACCAAAGCGAATACTGACACAACAATGGGAATGCATTCATACAGCAAGTTGAATACACTGATACAACAATGTGAATGCATTCATACAGCAAGGTGAATATATTGACGCAAGTTAACACATTCATACAGCAAGGTGAATGTACTGATCAACAAGGTAAATACATTCATACAGCAAAGTGAATGCACTGACAAACAAGTTGAATGCATACATACCTCAGGGTGAATACACTGACATAACAGGGTGATTACATTCATACCTGAAGGTGAATACACTGACTAACAAAGTATACATTAATATAGCAAGGTGTATACACTGATACAAGATGGTGACTCATTTACACCTCAAGGAGAATACACTGACAACAAGGTAAATAAATTCATACCTCAAGATAAATACACAAAAAAACAAGGTGAATATAGTTATGCAGCAGGGCAAGTAGACTGAACAACAAGGTTAATACATTCATACCTCAAGGTGAAGTCACTGATCAACAAGGTGAATACATTCATACAGCAAATTAACTGCACTCACACCACAGGGTGAATGCCTTAACATACTTTCTGCATCAGAATTTAGAACAGGTTATTTTTGCTTGCCCTGCAATGGTTACTGAATGGAGCTCATAGTCAGCTTGGAATTTTGTTACTAGATTAGGCCAGAGAATGTACTATATGCAAAAAAGGTATGCACTAATATCATCTGTTCAGTTTGTTATGCAGTATACCCCAATGCTATGAGAAAGAGAATGTCTGATTCAACCAAGGCTGATGCATTTCTACTTTTCATGTCTTCAGTCACAAGGTAACTAGCTGTTATGCATGTACTAGGCTATAATCACTTGCATAACTCACAGGTTGGTTGATGATTCATTTTTCCAGCATTTTGGACAGGGCTGAATATTTTGATCTGTGCCTTTGATGTTCTGTTGAGGTATTGCCTCTTATTTTGACAATGAGAACCTATCAGGATGCTGAATATAGTGAAAGGCTGGAGACTAAGACAATTTCTGTGCAGTAGATAATGATGTTTTTCAAGTGGAGTGACTATGAATGTGGTACATGATTTTGAAGACATTGGCTATGGGCTGGCTCTTTTTAATCTATAAAAAGAGAATTTTTCAGCCGAAGTGAAAAAAGGAATAATTCAGTATAGAAAGTAAGGTGATTTATGATATTGAGGAAAATCTCGAAGGGAGTTAAATAAGAGAAAAATTCCTAAATTCTTCATTGATTGTGATTATAATTAAAGGGTAATAGAGGTAGTTTAATTTATTGCATTTCCTTCCTATTAATATGTTTATTTGGACACTAACATTCAGAAAATCAGTCAGGCTTTCATAATGTTTCCTTTACAAGCAAACATGATTTTCTGCAAGATGGAGGATTCTTGAGTCTTTAACAATAAATTTCATGGGTTATCAAATGTTTCTCAGGAACTGTTACCTTTCTCAGTGGACTATACACTAGTCTGTTGCCTATACAGTTATTGTGGGATACTGCCCCCTCACACACATACACAGACAATGGTAGCAGAAATGTTCATCTAATAAGATGAAATATATCTTTTTTTTTTCACCTAATCTAATCTTATTCTGCTATATCGGACCTATTAAGGTATCCTTAAACTGAACAGCAATTAAATGGCTGGTGCACAACAGACTGTAAAAAGCAGACTGTCAGGGATGATAGTAAGTATATAGTCTACAAATTAACTTCTACCTCTTCCTTTGTTTAATTGGGTGAATTCTCAGATTATTTGTGCAGGATTAAATGATTAATCACTATATTTCATATCACATTGCAGTGATAAATACCAGTTTAGAATGAAAGTTGCTGATTAATTGCTATGAAGCAGGAAATGAAAGCAATAGCTTCTTTGGTTATGTTTTTAGAACTTGTGAGTGGGATACAACCGAGTTGTTTTTATGGTTGTTTATTAGCCTGAGTAAGACTCCATTTTAGTTTTCTTCCACTTTTGCATTTGCCATTAGGTAATAAATTGAAGGTAAATGAATTATCATTTTTGCAGGAAAGCACTGTATCCATTTTTCATATGTTCATCTGATATTAGTACAGCTGGAGATGAAAAAAGATTTTACCAATCAAAATACAAGGACTTTGTGTTGATGTACAACTAGGAAAAGATCTCCTTTCTTTTGTAGAATTCTAACAGCGGAACAATAATATTTTGCTTTTAACTATATTATCATATGGAAGCAATTGGCATAACCTAATTTCTATGTCCCTGATATTTGTAAGCAAGCTTTTGTGGTCCCAATATATAACAGAAGCCCTTCCTCAGAACCCAGTGATTACAAACTGGTCAGCCTCATGTATTTTGCAATGTGATAAAGAAAATTATGATTTAACTTGTTCAGAGAGACATGGAAAACTTCAGCCTCTATGACATAACTCAGTATTGTTTTATCAGAGGGTGATCTTAAATGCTTAATTTTATAAACATTTCTGAGAGTTTGACTGTCACTCTAGATGAAGGTATATGTTTCACTGCAGCTTGTCTCAGACTGGCTAAAGCTTTTGATACTATGTTCTGTGATCATACCATTTATAAATTCAGGGATCAGAAGGTAAATGAAGCTGTAATAACTTGGATTTATAGATGGATACATAGTTATGTACAACAGGTAACAATAGGAAGATTCATTTCCCACCATGCCCTGTCACCACTGGATTCTCTCAAGGGTATCTCTTGGAGCCACTTCTTTTTGGCATCTTTTTGTAGATATCAAAACTGATTTCAATGTCTATCTCAGCAAATATGAGCTGCAACCTAGACTCATTGTTCTTATCTTAACTCAATAAAATTGCCTCCCTTCAAACACCACTTAATTACAAAGGAGTGACACAGTCTGCCTTCAGTGTCAACACATTAAAGCTTCAGGCATTTGCCAGCCCTCCCAAACCAGTTTTATAAAGCATTGATGGGGAACTGCTAAAAGTCAACAAAGTAAAAAAATGGAGAGAGTGTAGATGTTCTCCTTCCTTTGGATACCCATATAACTGCTTGTGTGCACAAGGCACATACAGTTGCTAACTATGAAAGAGTAAATGTTCACCTTTATGCATCACTTATCACACAGTATTGTTTGCTTTTGAAGTCTACTTACATGCCAGCTAGTGCAACTGCAGGAGGTATAAATATTCTTTACAAGAAGAAATGAAGGGCTTCAATGCTTGTCAACAGAAGACTACAGCAACGTATTCCTTCTTCGTATCATATCACCTTCATAGAGAACATCAGTATTGACATTCAGAGAATAAATGTCCCCTTAGTATTTTAAATGAAACATTTTGTTTAGAATACTCCCGTCAGTGACCTAAACACAAGACAACACCTAGAACAAAAAAAAGTAAAATCAGCCATACAGTGAAATGTTGCAACTTCATATCTTAAGACCTTCACACTTAGAGAATGAATTCCCTTCCCAGTTACACTAAGCCTTTGAGAAGAAACTGGATGACTGCATGGAGTCACACAAGTATTAACATGGGAGCCAAGGCATCACGATTCTCAATAACCAACAGGAACTAAGCTGGCACTCCAGATTTATGACACTGTGAACCTAAAATGATTTTATCAGCACCTTATTTTGAAGATCTATTTGCATATCACTTTGTTTCGATTTGTAATAACATACAGGTTTGCTTTACAGAGACCAGTTGTCATGATGAAGGTCTTCGCCTCCCATAAACAAGGTGCAAGGCTTGATCCTGACCTTTGACTAATGCCTTTGTGGAGTTTGCATGTTCTCCCTGTGTTCCTGTGGGGTTCCTCCCACCTCGCAAAAACATGTTGAGTGTTTCCATTTCAACCAAACTCCAGATAGTAACTTATAGGGGGAAGAATTGTATAGACCAACTGCTTTAGGCATCTACTGTGGTGTGTCCTTAAGATAGGAGAACACAAATCACAGACTGCACTCTGTGACAGGGCTAGTCACTTGCTGATATAAAATATGGCTCTAGTGACTTGGCCATGTTGACTAATGTCACCAAATGAGCATGGGTATTTGCCAGTGATAAGTAGGTTGAGCATCCAGCCTACCCTGATGAATGCCAGGGACCTATGATAAAGGTGGGAGGGGTGCATGTGCTCCTGTTGCTAGTGTGTTCCCACCATAAAGCCTGACAGCCTAAGTCAATAGGCTACTGCCACAGTCCAGTTACCCAGCATGAGTTACCTGGGATACCACTGTTGAGTGAAAGCCAGACATAAAACCAAGCAACTTGACAAACATGAACTATAACTGCTACACTCAATGTAAGTTCACTGTTAGGATGGAGCTTGGAAGTGGATGACATGACAGTAAGGAGGAGGCAGGACATCCTATGTATCCAAGAGACAAGATGGAAGGGCAGTCTAGTAAAGCCACTTGGCTTGGAATCCAGAATCTATTACTCTGAAGGAAGACAGGCTAAAATGGTGTGGGAACTGTGGTGAGTGAGTGGCTTAAAAAGGCTATAAGAGATGTCATCAGAATTAGTGACAGACTCATGGCAATCAGACTCCAGCCTAATGATAGGTCAGTATTCATAATCTCAGCATATGCTCCACAGCAGTAGTGAGGAAAAGAGGCCCATTCAGACAGCTGTTGCAGGTTCTACTAGATAAAGCAGGACAACATAAACTGGTGTTGATAATGGGTGACTTGAATGCATATATCAGGGCAGACAGAACAGGATATGAGAACTGCCTGAGTCCACATTGGTGGGCAACAGGAATAAAGAGGTAGAGACCATTCTAGACTTCTGTATGGCAAATGGTTTGATGGTAACCTATACATAGTTCAGCAAACAAGACAGTCACAAGATCACATACCAGAGTGGTCGGCATGCAACTCAGGTAGACTTCTTCCTGATAAGGAAAGGGCACTGGGGTAGCATCAGTGATTGCAGAGTAATCTCCAGTGAAACAGTTGGCAGATAGCATAAACCGCTGGTTGCCACAGTCAGCTGCAAACAGTGGTCAGAGAAGGCTCTAAGATCAACAGAGACTAGGCTGAAAACCTAGAAGATGACTAGAGAGATAGCATAATATTTCAGGTCATTACTTGGGTCTGTAGCACCTCATAAAGAGGAGGAAATAGATAGAGTTGAAGAAGAATGATAGTATCTCAAAACAGCACATGTGAGGACTACAGAACAGATCTTCAATGAAAGAAGAAAAAGAGCTTAGCCTCGAAGAAGTAAGAACAGCACTAAGGAAAATGAAGTCAGGGAAAGCTGCAGACTCAGTTGAAATCACAGCAGATATGATAAAGATGTCAGGTGAGATAGAAGAGAAATGGCTCCAAAGGGTACTCATAGCAGTATGGAGAGAAAGGTGTATGACAGATGACTGAAGAATATCTTCACCCACCTGCCTCCATAAAAACTCATCTTCTGTCTCCATAATTGACTGGATACTCACCAACTCCCCTCACCACTACCACAACCCCACAACCCTACCAGACAAAATTAGAGACCACCTCCTCACCTTAGTCTTTAAATACACCATCCAACCCTCCAAATCTCACCTTTATAGAGATTGCCGAAAACTCCCTAATTTTAATGTAGTTCAGTTCAAGTCTATTCTATCCACCACTGACTGGTCTATCCTTAAACAAATCCCTCTCAATGATGCACTTACTAGGTTCAATAGCATCTTCCTGAATACCTTGAACTCCCTTGCTCCCTCTAGGAAGGTTAGAATAAAACTCAATTATGCTCCCTGGCTCTCAAAAGAAACTAAGTCCCTTATGCTAACAAGAGATAGAGCTTGGAAAGCCTGGATCAAAACAAAGGAATTACCTCTGCTACATAATTATAGACACCTCAGAAATCTTACAAAAACAATAATGACAAAAAGTCCTTTTATAACTCTGCCCAATTCAATAAGAAATCCAACCCTCGCAAGTTCTGGTATACTATTAACAAAATTCTCTCTCCAGGCTGCCCCTCACCTCCCTACCCCTACCCAAAAATATCTCCTCTGGAAACTGTTACTCTTCTCAATAAACACTGAAACCATTCAAACACTCATACCTTCCAACTGTAACACAACTTCTCTGCCTACCCCTCTCAATCCTTCTAACAAACAACTATTCTCTTTACATCCGGTTCCTACTTCCTACATCAGATCTCTTCTTCATAAACTCAAACCCTGCTCTCCCTCCACTGACACTCTACCTCCTACCTTCCTCAAACTTGCTGCTGACTCCATTGCCTATCTAGTATCTATACTAATCAATAGATCTATTCAGGAATCTACTGTCCCTACACTATGAAAATCCTTTTTCACTCTTCCCCTACATAAAGGTGGAAACTCTACAGACCCATCTAACTACCGACCTATAGCTATTCTATCTCCCCTCTCTAAGATTCTCGAAAAATGTATCCACTCACAACTACTCAACTACCTTCTCCAACATAACCTCCTTAATCCCACTCAGCATGGTTTCTGTCCCAACCACAGCACAACTACTGCCCTCTTATCCTTTACACATGCCATTGCCGAGACCCTAGACAATAACAAACTCATATCATGTCTCTTCCTTGACATCTCCAAAGTCTTGTATACAGTCTCCCATCCCCTACTGCTATCTAAACTTGCAGATCTCTATCTTCTTTCTCCCTTGCCTGGTTCTCCAGTTACATATCCTGCAAGCAGCAATCTGTTAAATGCCTCTCTTCCACTTCTCCATTCATACCTGCCCCAACCGGGGTTCCACAAGATTCCATCCTGGGTCCCCTCCTATTTAATGTCTTTACCAATGATCTCTATACTTCTTGTAAACAATCATTCCTCATCCAATATGCAGATGACTTGGCTCTCATCTCCATCTCAGACAATATCTCCAGTCTCCACACTCTTATTCAACAGTGGTTGTCCAGAAATCTACTCATTCTCAGCCCTAAAAAGACCAAACTCTTATTATTTTCCCCCAATCTCTCTCTCACCCCAAATCCACCTTTACTATTACTTCCTCTAATAAAACTGTTATCCAACCTGAAGGTCACACTAAACTCCTTGGGGTCATCATAGATCATGAACTCAAATTCAACTTGCACATCTTCCAAAGCATAAAAAAGACTCACCAAAAACTTAGTTTACTGTATCGCAACAAAATATTTCTAGCTACAAATGCCAGACTCTCCCTTGCACAAGCTCTTCTCCTCCCCTCCCTTCTATATGCTGCCCTAGTACTCACCAACATCCAAACTACTACTTTAAACAAACTCCAACAAACTTACCACAAGATAGCTAGATTTATCACAAACTCCCCATACAATACACATCACTGCCTTGCCCTAAATATTCTCCACTGGTTAGAATTTCCCCATCTTCTACTGCTGTCACAGCTTCAAATGTTACACTTCATTCTTTACAAACATTCACCTGCCCTGCTCTCTCTTTCTTCATCTCTATCTACACTCCTCCGCGGACTCTCCATACTTCTACTCAACAACTACTACAAATCTACCAACCCCAAAAAATAGCTGGCAAACTCCTATATAAACACTCCATCGCCCAAGCCTGGAACAAATTCTCGAGAGTCATTTGTTTAATCATTCACCCATCCCACTTTAAAGAAAAAAACTCAAACTTCATCTACTCAATTCCAAAACATGTCCTTGTCAAGCCCGTACTTAAGCTCCCCACAACCCTACTATATACCTTTTCAGTCTCTCCACATACAGCTAAGTACTCCACTATTACGGATACTTATTAAACTCTACAATCAGTACTGTTGGACTTGATTATTTTTGTAAATATGTCAATATATTTTTAGTCTGTAAAAATATTATGTATATATCATGTGTTTGTGTTTCTGCTTTAACTCTCTAACATTCTTGTATAAAATGTTTTGACCATATTTTTGACTCAAATGTTTGATTCTCTGTAAACTGTTTGTGTTTTTTTTTGGAGCTTTTCTCCTCGGGTCTCCACTGAAAATGGGCCACAAGCCCAACTGGACCAACCCGGTCAACAAATGTCAATAAATAAATAAATAAATAAAATAAGCATACTCTTGCCAGTGTACAAGCACAAAGGGGACATTCACAACAAATTTGGGCAGTACAGAGCTATCAAACTTCTGTTACACAGCATGAATGTTCTGGAGAGGTTGAATGATAAATGAATACGCAGAATAGTAGAAAATAAGATGGGAAATGAGCAGCTCAGATACAGATCAGGATGCAGCACAACTGACCTGATGTTTGCATTGAAAAAATATTTGAGATGACACTAGAGATGAGGAAAGAGTCGAGCTGGGCATTCCAAGACTTGGAGAAACCATATTATCAGGTCCCAAACAAGCTGAGTTAGGCAATCCTGCAGTAGTTTGAAGTCCCAGAAAAAGTGGTAGAATTAGTGCAGATTATGTACAAGGACACATGACTGAAGGCACATGGGATGAAACCGAATGCAAATAAGACAGTTGTAGTGACAGCAGATGGGGGAAAGCAGAAGAAACTGAGATTTGAGATATAAGGGATAATAGTGTAACAAGTTAACAGCTTCAAGTTTTTGGGAAGGGTAGTTGAGGAAAAGGGAAGATTGAATGAGGAGGTCAAAGTTAGAATCAGAGTGGCTGCTGCCAACTGACACAGAGTGTCAGGGGTAATGTATGACAGAAGAATGCCAAAAAAGATGAAAAGTAAGGTGTACAAAACAATGGTGCAATCAGTACTACTGCATGATACAGAAACCTAAGCAGTAAAGGCAGAGCAATTGAAGAAGCTAGAGGTGATAGAGATGAAAAAGAGGAATTCAGTAAAGCCTATATGGATTAATTTTCCATGTAGCCATAGTGGCACAGAGCTTACATGGTAGTAGGCAGCCGTGCAATCCAGTAAACAGAGCTGAGGGGCGTGCACAAGTGTGAGAACACGGAAGTGTCCATGGCATGCAAATCACCTCATAAGCAGGTGAATTGCATGTAAATGAGGGTGCTGGAGTGACCCAGCAAGCAGATAGGTAGTCCTACAGACCCTGTGTTGGTGTTCGACGTCTACATGGAAAATTACTGTGTACAAGAAATTAAAAATGAACAGGGGCTGTAAGAGCCCAGTTAGAAGGTCAGAAATAGCATAGCAGGCACAGAAATGTGCAAAACTATGCCCTGTGTGTCCAAACAGTAATGAAAAGTAATGTAATATCAATATCTTTTTTAAAACCTATATTACATTTGTACAGCATGCAGCAGTGAGCAAACAGGCTGTTATGCAAAAAAATAAAAATTATTGAAAAGTGTAAAAACAGAAAATAAATATGTGAGAATGATGCAGTATAGGGCTTTATATGGAGTATGTACAATGGTAGATTTCTGTGGTTGCTAAGGAGGTAGGCCCTGGAATAGTGTAGTATCCAGGCTGTGTGCACAGATCTGTATGCAAATGAGCTGGGGTTATTGAATAGCAAAAATGAGTTACCATGTCCACAGATAAAATCCTTGTAGCCCCAGAACTGTGTTGGTGTCCACAGGAGAACTAGCTGACATCAAAAGGGGGTGTGGCACTATCTGTTTAAGCACATTGGAGCTCAGCGACACCTGTTTGCATGGTGCACCTCTCAGCTAAGTAGGGGGGTATGTCCAGTGCTGCTAAGCTTTGTTTAGCTTTAGGGCATGTACATTAGCTGGTTTGAGCATGTTTGCATGGCACGTTGCTGTGCTGACCATGCCCATTGATGGAGGTGTGTCCATTCAGTGCTAAGCATTGTTTATATCTGCAGGGTGGGTTTGCATGCCGCACCAACAGTGCTTAGCAGGGAAGGCTATTTAAAAAAAAAAAAAAGATAGAAAATTGCCTGGAAAAGCTAATCATGTGTAAATTACTGATGACCCCTGTTTCACTAAAATTGGGCCATTAAAACTCCTCGATTATGTATTTGGCAGGTGGAATGCATCATAATTAGCCAGTCACACAGGTGCATCTGCAGCAGAGCACTACAAAGTAAGCATACACCTTACAATCTGATTTTTCCCCCATACTCTGCACCATTGGAGTACAGACTTGGGAATTTAACTGAGAGAATGTTAGGGGCTGCTTCAGCTCTGCTACATCTGTATGTGCTAGATGCTGAAGTCAATGTTGCTGCTGACAATAGGCCTAGGCAGAGAAGGAGAAGAGTGTTTAGGCCCAGGGTAACCTCCCAGGAGCTACATGAGCTGGAGATTGTAGAGCACTACAGGGTGGACAGGGACATACTACAAGAACTGACTGAGCTCTGCCACCCTCTACTCAGACCCAGAGCCAACAGAGGCAAACCCATCCAAGTGGAAATAAAGGTATGTGTAGCCCTTAGGATACTCACTACAGGTACTTTCCAAAGACTAACTGGGGACATGATGGGGGTCTCACAGGCATCAGCATCCAGGGTACTCCACCAGTTCCTGAATGCCATGCTACCACATGCCAGTGAGCACATTTATTTTCCCTTCACCCCTCAGGAGAGGGCCAATTCTATACATCTCTTCTATCATGTGGTACACTACCCTGAGGTACTGGGTGCCATAGACTGCACTCATATACACATCAAAGCACCACCTGGTGAGGAGGATAGAGTCTACATCAACCGCAAGGGGTATCACTCCATCAACTGCCAGATAGTGTGCAATGCCCAGGGCATTATTGTGAATGTGCATGCCGACAGCCCTGGCAATTATCACAACTCCCATATCTGGCATGCATCACAGCTGTACCAGATGTTTGCTAGGGGGGACATCCTGTATGGCCATCTACTGGTGGATGCTGGCTATGCACTGGAACTGTGGATGACGACACCCATCAGAAATGCACACACACCCACAGAAGAAAGCCATAACGAGGAACACACACAAACTAGGAACACCACAGAATGTGTGTTTTGGCTGCTCAAGTCATGGTTCCTGTGCCTCGATATATTTGGTGGAGCCCTGCATTACTCTCCAGCCATATGTGCACAAATGTTCACAGTATGTACCATGCTACACAATATGATCCTGTAGAAACAGCTGCGGCAGGATCATCACAGGGAAGGGACACACAGCCCCCCACAGTCACACCCACAGGGGGACTCAGAAGAGGAACCCCCTGAGTCTGCCTATGTAGGCAGATGTAGGCATGCTCAGTATGCACTGGCCTTGGCAAAGAGGCAATGCATAGCACATGACAACCTAGGGTCCTAGGGACTGGCACCTTACTCCAGCTCACATACATTGCAAAAAGGATACCAGCCACACCACACAACTTGTACCTTACCAAGTATTGGTTGTGTGTTGCATGCAGCAGACACAGTAGCCCTGAAATACAGGTCTCTCAACTGCTGCCAAGGTAAGTCACTCATCTTTACAACAAATGTATGGGGTACTAGACTGTGGTAGGATATGTATGGCCTGCTGCATGTATGCAAGGGAATAGAGTGAACTACTGGACTACTTGCAGAAAAGTGACAGCTACATGGAACAACAGGTACTCTGTCCAACAATAAGTGCTCCATAATATGCATTAGACCACATGAATGAAAAATCCACTGCGGAGAAAATCCAAACAGTGGGGTCACAGGTCAGATGCACAACTGTCAATGCCAGAGTCCTGTACCCCAACACATCATTGTTCCCATACAACTGCAGTAACAGTATGTTTTTAAGGATATATCAGCAGACCACACAATCCCAGGGCTGTCACAAAGAACCTGGCCACATGTTCTATTTTCCACAAAATGCAGGGGTCACAGTGTATGTCTGTCTGCTGTTATTAGTGTGAGGACTTAAACCTCACTTTCTGGTGGCTGTTGTGGCTCACTGGGCTAAGTACATTAGGAGGGTTGATGTTGTTGATGGTTCAAAGCTGTCAGCACCTACAACTTTTACATGTGAGGTACTCGTATGGTAGGCATCCCACAGACTGTCAATATGCTACAATCTGTTATGGTAAGAAAGCTGGACAAAGCCAGAGACAATGGGGGACAGAGGGTCAAACGTACAGACATTATACATGCTCTGGGTCACCTAGTAGGTGACTAGTATAACAGCAGGTTGCAACAGATCAGATTAGCAGTAGGATGTAAAGGCCATCACGTAACTGTGTCAGTACTTACAACAATTCAGTGGGCTCCATTTAGTAATATATTACCGGAAAAGCACAACTGTATGAGGAACAGAGCAGACATATAGGGTGGAATGCTGGACATCCTGCAAAAACCTGTAGAGTGAGAGGTATGTAGACTATCACATCATGTGTGGTGTTACATCATGTACCACAGTCACTTCATACCTACAAATGCTTAGAGCAGGAAATCTGGACAAAGCCATGAGCAGTAGTGGGACTAAAGCCCAAATATAAGGAGAAGGATTAACTACTGGCCAGACAAATGTAGAAAGTTCAGACAATAACAGATCATGCATTAGCATGGGTTCCCTGACATGTATGGAGTCAGTAACTCAAATGTCTGTCAGGATTTCCTAATGTCAATCTATAATGCTTTGCCAATAATGTACCAGAAAATAACAATGCTGTGTACAACATAACATATATATGATGCAAAACTCTGTACATTCTATTGCAATCTGTACAGTTGATAGGTATGAGACATATATTACGTTCAGCACATAGCCAAGGAATGCCTTGAACAAAATATCATGGAGGCGTTGGAGTGCTAAAGCAGGTGCAGCAGCCAATTGGTTGCAGCACACAAAATCCAAGACTGGAGTACAGGTAGATCTGCCCTGGAGTCACCTTGTAAGTACTGATAGTCACACTGGGCAAGCTCCTACACTTAGCTAACTTGAGCCCATGTCTGATGCCTCATCTGCCTAAGGAACTGATATGTGAAAATATGTCTGTGCATACAGACAGCTATGTATACGTATCTGTCTCTCCCTATCCCCCTCACACATGATTAGCCTATCAGTATGTGGCACACATATATATATATATATATGTATATATATATATATATATATATATATATGTATATGTATATATATATATATATATATATATATATATATATATATATATATATATATGTATACATATATATATATATATATATATATATATATATATATATATATAAAAATACATATATAGATGTATATATGTGTGTGGGAATACTGGGGTTACCCGCACCTACACACACAACAGTTGTCTGATGGTAAAAGACCACGGCTACATCACAATAGAGTCTGTCCAACCACAGGACCCTGTGCCTGTGGAATGTCATCCTGTAGACAGACAATGGTGAGAAGGTGTTGTAATGTGCAATGTCTTCAATGCAGGACTTGGACAGGCCATACTGTCACTGACCAATTGTCCACCTAACAAACTGGAACTAGCCACATGTGGTAAAACTGGTACCTGTACACACACATAGCAGGGGTATTAACAGGTACCCCGCTGCTAGGACACTAGGTACACAAACAGCATAAAGCAGGTCCACTCTGCAGGCCACACATGCTCCACAAGTACTATGGCTGTAGCCATATCTACAGCAGATGTAACCAGTGGCACATTTCTTAAGTACTGTGAGCTATGGTGTATAGTAGTAGGTAGTTATGGGTTCTAATCTCACTTTAGTTACCTTCTGTGTATCAATATTTCCCTTACAACAGTACAGGCATGCCCATTTGGCCTATGTCTGTGCAATGGTTAATCGTTTTATGGACCTGTGACTAGCATTCTCCTGAACATTGGGCTCCCTGTCAACACCTGCTGATGTCATCCATCTTAACAACACTGGCTGACAATCTAATAACAGATAAGCTCTGTGGCATATGCAATAAGCACATAGTGCTATAGTGTATACTACTAGATAGGTAGGGGTTCTAATCTCACATCAGGCAAGTGTGTGTGTGTGTGTGTGTGTGTGTGTGTGTGTGTGTGTGTGTGTGTGTGTGTGTGTGTGTGTGTGTGTGTGTGTGTGTGTGTGTGTGTGTAAATATATCCATTTGCAGCAGTGTACACGTGTCTGCATCGCCTATCTCTGGGCAATGGTTATACATTTTAAGGCCCTGTGACTATCTGTCAACCTCTATTTTGGCCTTCTTTACAAAGCCTGCTGATATCCACCTTAACAGCACTGGCTGACAATCTAATAACAAATAAGCTCCATGGTGCATGCGATAAGTACATAGTACTATTGTGTATCCTATTAGATAGATAAGGGTTCTAATCTCACAACAGGAAACTGTGTGTGCAAAGATATTCCCATGCAGCAGTACACATATGGCCATGTGGGTGTCCAATGATTATGCATTTTACTGCCATGTGACTAACTGCTGGCCCTAAATAGCCTACATTTACCTATGCATAAATGCTATCTGCCACCACCTACATTTCTATGTACAGAACACCCAAGTGACACATATGAAGGGTAGCATTCCTTGTCACAGGGTATGCATGCATGATTACCCTGACTGCCCCCTTTGTCTCTGACACACTGCTCTACACATATGCCCCCAGGTAACCATGCATGTATATAGCCGTACTTTGCTGATGTCATATATCTGTTGTGCTGCTATACCATATGGTTCTGCTCTATTGCCGGCAAGTCTCCATAGCTTAGCCATTCAGACCCCTGGAACAGAAACATACACAATTATGTGAGACACCTGTCAGTCTGCAAGACTACTGGGAGTCTTACATTATGCAACAAAGATACACAAACTTTGATGTGTACACATGGCACATGCCAGCATACAGCAAATGTCATGCCCTCAACAGCTCACATGGCACAACACTACCATACTACAAAACCTAAAAGTAAAGTAATATAGTCACCCTGTGCATCAGATACATATTTGCATGTCCCTGCATTGATGGCATGGATGGCAGGGATGTGGCATAAATATCATCACATGCACAGTGTTTGGTGTTGGAGTGCCAGAGGCCTAGACTGTGCCAAAGAGTTGACAGGATGTGCTTGAGTCAGGAATGGGTGCTGGCTAGGTGTGCCATGGAGGGGTTCCATCTGTGTCTGTTGGTGACCTCCATGTGACAATGATATTTGAGTGTGCGCATGTACACAGTCAAGTCCAGTGCTAGCCCTACACGTGTGTAGGTTCGACAGCTGTGGGCCATATATGGCAGAGTGGAGAATTCACCATCTCTGGCCATGAACATGGGAACTGGCTCTGACAGGATTGGCACTGACACCACCATGCCCAGGGTCAGATACAGTGCTAGTAGCTTACTGTGACTGTTGTCTGCTGGGCCTGTGTCCCCCATGGGACCGGCCAGGATCATGTGCCCATGGCCTGCTATGTTGTGGTGTGGACAGCACACTCCCTTCTGTGGTGATGGAGGTACTGTTACTATGGGAGCGTGAGTGTGTACAGTGATGTGGACTCTCAGCAGATGGTGTTGCTGACCTATGTTCACGTGTCTGATGCCCTACTCCAACAGATGTTCCAGCACAGACAACATACGGTGAAACACTGACACTGTCTCAGCCCACTGTCTGTCCACTACATCAGTGAAACAATCCATGGTGTCACCAATGCGATGGAGGCAGTCACAGATGTCAGACTGTGCTGCATCCATAATCCTTAGCATCCATCTGGTGTCGCATTTGAAACATGCCTGTGCCTCCATGATGGACCGAAAAATTCAATGGGTGACCTGCAATGTGACACCTGTAACAGGTGGTGGATGTAAAGCAGTTCTCCTCTGAGGACCCCTGTCAATCTGCCTGTGTGAGACCGCACCAGCTGTCTGGCTATGACCAGTGTCTACACTCACTGATGTCATAGTTGCCACACTGTTCTGTTTGATGTCAGCACACTCTGACTGTCCTATAGCTGTGGCCTCATGTGACTGGGTATGTATGAGCATACTGACTGTGTGCAGGGACATTGGGGGAGGAAGAGGGATTTCAACCCATGGGACACATTCAATCCCCAACAACCACACATGTGCCTCACTATGGCCACCATCATCATCAGAGTCTGATGAGACACTGACATCAGGTTGTGAGGGTGACAGACTCCAACCCCCACACTCACCTGTGAAGAGGAAGACAAGATAAGTACATTAGTATCTGCACCATTATGTATGGTAATCCACACAGACACATACACCTGAGGAGTCACCACTGCATTACACATCACACATCTTATTTCAGATCCCATGCACAACACACAAACATACAACATACACATACAAGACAGGCCCTTTATAACATGCACTGCTGCCACATCCAGTTAATGTTGCCAGTATGATACACCTGTGAGATAGGCAATATGTCAGTGTATCTGATAGACCTACCCCTAAAACACAGTGCACCCTTTGTGACCATACTGTGCAAGTTATAGTATCACTGCCTCAGGTATGCACTATCACCCTATTGTGTGTGAACAGGCATTTGTATTAGTGATTGCCTCCTGTATAGAAGGCTGCATAGTGCTTCACAAAATTAAGTGCAAATGTGTTAATGTTCCTGCAAGTACACAACTGTGATTGACCATTCTATGCACTCCAGTTAACTGATCCATAATTGAACATACAATCTAGTCTACTCAGGCTAAACATAACAGTTGTCCCTAGGTCAAGCTGGCAGTCTTTAACATTCTTAGGGTATATATCATCTTTAAAACAAGAATATCACACTTACCAGGTACAGGACCTTGGACTCTGGCCACACCTGATGGACCTATGGAAATGTGAGGGGGAGATATTATCAGCAATACCAAATGTGGCAATGTTACAGGGTAATATGTGCATATATCCATGTGTACAGTAGCTAATGTGATACTGCCTACATTGCTGACATTCTGTGTATGTGTGCACAACTGTGCCTTAAAACCAAACCTCACCCCCTACACTACAGATAGACCTGACACCCATGTACTGGTATGCAGAGGCTGTCATAATGACTGATACAGTATTACAGTAATAAACACAGGAAGCTTACCTGGACACTCCTCTGATATGGATGCTGTGGCACCCACCTCCGAGATGTATGGGGTGATGGATGCTTGTGAGCTAGTGGTTGCTCCCAGGATCAAAGGAATTCCTCTGTGTCAACAGTGGTTGTTCTGCTGCAGGCCCTCCACTGGTGGCATCATGGTCCCTGGTCACAGCAGCTGCCCATGGCCGTGCAGCATTAACTACATCTGTGGCCCAGTGTCAGACCTGCTCATAGGTCCTGTCCTGTTGGCCTATGTGGTTGACTGCCGTGATGAGGTCAGCCCGCAGTGCTGCACATTGTTCATGATAGTGGTGACCCCTGAACAGCAGAAAGTTATGATGCAGCCTGAGGTCATCCAGGCAGGATAACATTATTTTCAGCAGCTGGAAATGGTGGCTGCCTCCTTTGAATTATCCTTCCTGAAAGACAACAAGAGAGGAACACATCACAGTACCAGATATGTGAACATTCACTATCAACATACCCTGCACACCCAAAATGATCTGCACTGTCAACTGCTACCTTCCACATCATACCCCACAGTCTATCAACACACTACATGTGTGTTTATCACCAACATAGTAGCAATACTGGATATGTCCCTGTGTGCAGTCACAGAGTCTGTTGCATGTGTCCATACCCATCAATGCCATCTACTGTGGTGTGTCCCCTATGGGCAAAGTCCCACTACTATGTCATACAGCCACTGCAGACAAATAGGTGAGTGATATTACAACTACTGTATATGGGGACAGACCAGCAACACCAGTGTTCCACAATAACAGACAGCAATGCAAACCTGCTGTAGTATATCTTCCCTGTAGGCATCATGCCTCTTCAGTACACAGATGTTTGCATAATGTGTACATGTGCCTGGTATATGTGGTCCTTTTGGCACACACATGTGGATGCCTGGCAAATAGTTGGCCAATAATCGATGGATGTTATCAAATTATAGGGAATCTGGCTGTCATATGTCAGACACCTCAGAATACACTTATGCTACAGTAATATCCATTAGTCTATTCATAATATTACTCTGTATGGCCAATATGTACACTCTGCCGCTGAGGGTGGGCCTGTGTCCCCCCACTAATAATGGCTATGAGCTCAATTCCTACTGTAGGGGGTTGCATGCTATGTTAGCCATAGCTCTCAAGTGATGAGGTATGATTATCAACAAAACAGTGACCTAGACAGAGTACATCAGGGACAGTCAGGAACACCTTTACAATGTCTAAACTATTCCTGTGTGACATTTGCAGTCTGAGAGGAGCTGAATAGCAGTACATCATGTGATATTACAGCCATATCCAACCTTATTTACTGTCAATATGTTTAACTCATAATCCACTAGCTTTCGTACAGGGGCAGACCTTGTAGGAGGGAGTAAGAGGGCCTCAGCTTTGATTTGATTCAAAGCATGCACAGTTGAGAGACCTGCCTGTAGCTGTTGGACAGCAGACTATCACCAACATTTCATTCCCCTAGATGTACTACAGGTCTACTGTTGTAATCCCTACTCCCCATACCTCCTTCCTCCCATCTGCGTCCCATTATATGGGACATGTATTACATACCTGGTAGAGTGACGTAATCCTTTTGTGAATAAATCCTCAAGAAAAGTCTTGTTAAATCATAGTCTGTCTTGGAAAGGCAACATGCAGACCTGTTTCCCCTAGGCAGTCGATTGCCTTTTGTAGGTAATACTCATTAACACGCAATTGCCAGTGCACCAATCTATGGCTCTGACTTACTAATTGCATCAAAAACATCTGGGTTGCACTTTCATTATCCAATAACATGGCTCCACAGTGCAATATTTACGGCCTTAATGTAGGCTTTGGCCCCTTTCCTAGTCTTAGAGATGGACATTAGTCAGGTGTGGAGACAGCAGCATCACAGAGGGTAGGCACAAATACTGTTCACTGTTGAGATTTATGTGGTATGTCAACATTTTTGCACTCTATGTTTGGCCATTATCCCATGGCATTGTGATTATCTGGCAGTTCAGTGCTAAACAGTGTGGACTGAGGTCAGTAAGGGGGGAGAGACATGTGAGTGTCAGACATCATATCCATCAAAATATGTATGCTGATGCAGTAGCTGCTATTCTATCAGCTGACTATCTTTGTAGGGGCAAACTGTGAAATATGCCCCTGTCACTGGATCTTTGCCTCCCCCCTTTATGTATGGTTTTGTCTGGATCCTTTGTTCTGGGGGTGTGAAGTAAGGTAGGTCTGTAGTAGCTATCTTAACATACAGCTGCATATGTTGCAGACTGCAGCTGCTGATGCAGCCTAGGACACATGGGGGGACCATGAACACTTTGGAGGACAGCAAGCTGTATGTGTAACTGAGGCAGCAGTGTCAGCTCTGTAGTTACAGCAGAGCCAGGGTGAGGGTACCCTTTACAGTCCACCTGAGGGATGTGCTTAAGGTACATCTGTTATATAATGGTGCCACAGAGTAGTAGGTGACATATAGTTAGGCTACACAAATATGTGCAGTGTGTCCCTACCTACAGGCCTTTGACTTGCAAACATGGGTAGCTGTTAATATAGTAGTATCAATTGGTGTGGATTAAAATTGCATGACTCAGGCATTATTTGCTGTAGTCACAAGAATGTAACTGAAGTGCAACACACTGGATTCAAACTCAGGACTGTGGGTGGCAAAATGTACTGTATGCAAAGAATTTGACAGACTAAGCTACTGAGTCAATGCTGCCGCAGGTGTATTTGCAAGATATATGTGCATGCATACAGACTGTGACACATGTCTGCATCCATCATTATGAGCATGGCTTTAAAGGCAGTTGTTGTGCAGCAGGATCCCAGTTGTACACATATGTACTTTGCCATTGCTGCCTTAGCAGGTGTGTTTAAAGATGATGCTGATGAAAGGGGATGGTTACCTGCTATCATACCTGTCAACCTGTTAGAGCAAGAAATCTGGACAAAGTCATACATACAAGTGGGACAAAGGCCCAAAACTAGGGACAATCTTTACATATTGCTCTTACAAACATAGAATGTTGATAGAATAATGGGATTTAAATTAGCATGTGTTTTCTGAAGGGTATGAAGTGTGACACTCAAATGTCCGTCGTAATTTCATCATCTCAATCTTTGATGACTTGCCAGTACTTTGACAGAAATACATAATGTTATGAAACCTGGGCCAAAAATAGCAGGTAAAAATATGGACAGTCTGCAACAATCTGTACAGCTGACAGGTATGCCTGGTATCCCAGGCCTGACGTATATCCATTATTATTTATTTGGCTGTGTACTGGTGAAGTGTTTGCATCACAGTCCCAGGTACACACCCATTGTTCCTATTATATGTACTTGCAGTCTGTCAGTGGCAATCAGTACATTTTGCTGAAAACATCTGTTTTAATTTTGAGCTGAGTGGCCTAGCAGGGTAATGCACAATGGTGTAGTTGACAGGGCAGAGACCTGGATGCAAGATGTGGCAGTGATAATTATTTTGCTGATCCGCCTAACACTGTGAGAAACACATAAGACCATTAAGGCACTTTAAGCACTGTTAAACGGGTTTATGTGATGCACCGCCTAGCTCCTCATAAACCTGCACTAAAAATTATTAAAGAAGGGAAAAAAGGGGTGATAGGACAGTGGTGAAATGGGGCCAAGCAGAGGGAAAAACATACTGAAAGGCAGGTAGGGTTGTGCAGGAAGGGTGTAGGAAAGGACCATAGCTCTCCATTTCTTGTACAGCAAAAGCTGTGCAGGTTTTACAGAATTTGGAATTTGGAGCCTCACACCCCAGAGAGAGAGGGGTGAAGGCACCATAAATGTGTTCATTAATTAATGTAATAATTAGTTGTGTCCAGTGGACATGTGTGCAAAATGGAGAGCTATGTATGGGGTGATTTTTTTTTTGTGAGACAGGTGCCCACTTTTTTTAAAGACAGAGTGGAATGTGGGGGAGGGATGTAGGTACGTGTGGAGAGGTATGTTGGGTAGAAGAGGCTGCATTTGCAGAGAGATAAGACATACAAGACAGCTTGCAGGGGCGGTGTGTGACACATGATGGGGATAAACACCTTGGACAGGGAGATTGTTGTGGAATCTGAGATACATGTGCCTCCAGACAGAAGCAGCATGACTGAGATCCCCACCCATGGACAGTCAGCACTGCTTCTTCATTGGCCCAATGGTAGCTGTGCTGGAGGCTGGGTGCCGGAGCCACCAGGCCCCACCAGGTTGTCGAGTCTGCCCTCAAACTGGCACAGGTGCTGTTCATAGCTCCTATGAACAATCCTGTACACTATAGCTGGTAGCTGATCCTGTATGACAACCCCCTCTCCTCCCCCATTCCTGCTTAGCATTGCGTAAACCAGCTAAGTGCAGCCAAGCGGTGCCAAGTACTACCAAGCGGTGCTTAAACAGAGATTGTTTAAGCATTGCTTATCATGGCTTAGCAAGGCTTAGCAAAGCTTGGCCAAGTGCAGCAGATCATGATTTAAAAATAATTGGTAGAATTTATCTTGCGGATATAATTGCGTAATTTCCCTTCCATGTATTCAAACCCCGCACCTACTGCACAGGAGGCCATAACTCGATCTACTTGGTTACGTGGATATGTAGACTGCTGCTATACTTTTACATATACCTCTCAGCTATGTTTAAGCACTGCTGAGCATTGTGCCATGCCTCACAAACCCACACAGCTATGCTTAAACTTGACTTTTGAATTCATAATCAAATGCATCTGGTTTCTATTTTTAGATCTCTAGCACATGTCAATTGCTGCGTGCCACCCCGCAACACACAAGAAAAAAAATCAAATAAAAGTTACTACATATGCATACATTTATATACTGCACTTTGACAGTGCATGGGGTGTGTTACTCATCTGCGGACACAGTTAGTAATACACCCCCTACACTGATTCAATGACCATGTAATATGCATGGCTCGCTACCGAGGAGGAAATGCATACACGGCCACAGTACTTTCCTTGTAGGGTCTACACTATGCCAATATGGATTTTATTAAATCTGGGGGTGAAGTGCCTCAGATGGGTGGTAGTATGCACACTGTGGGACAGATGAAGAAATAATGACATAACAGCAGAAGCCAAAGTATCCCCAGTTGCGGAAAAGGTCAAAGAGAACAGATTACACTGGTTTGGGCACATGTGCAGAAAAGCAGAAGACAATCTGGTGAAGATGATTTGAGCCAGACAGGAAGAAGGCAAAAGGAAATGAGGGCATCAGGCAAAGACATGTAGGGATCGTGTGAGAGAAGACCTGTGGCTGTGATGCATGAGTGTTGAAGAAAGTAGGAGAGCGATATTAAATAGAGAGAGATGGCAACAATTGACATAGCCCAACCCCATGTAGAAAATGGGGAAAAAAGGGGTTTGAAGATGATGATGATGATGATGATGATGACAGGTTTGCTTTTATATAGCTGGCAATGTAAAAACAGTTTTGTAACTAAAGATACACGTTGCACACACAAACACATATGTACACAAACACACAACATCTAAAACTTGGGAAGTGAGTTCTGATACAGGAAAAATAGCATATGTTTGTGTGCATTTTGGTTTCTGTAAGCTTACAAAATAATTAATCATAGACAAATAAATGCAGAAAACTATATATGTGTTTTTACAGAGAAGTTAGACAAACAGGCCTCTATCTCATGTGGAACTCATTGGTTTTATTTCAGAGAAAGGTCATATTCTCTGAAACAGTTAACAGCAATGCACACCTTTTTTAAGGGTATTTCATGTGATGTCATTATTACTTTAAATGGCATATATTTTATATGATTTTATGCACTACATGGATATCTGCTGTGAACTTGAGAAACATGATTTGCAGTTACCTTCATGCAGTTCTGACTGCCTTTACGACAATGACTGTTAATGGGGTAGTGTGCACTATATACCCTTTTTATGATGCGAGCAAGAAGGATGCATTTTTATTCACAATGTAATACTGTTTTATGAGCACTGTATTTGCTGACAATGCAGGATTCAAAAACATTATTTATCATGTTAAAGGCTATGTTTTTGAGTGAGATTATGTTATATTTCAGCAACCTCAGTGTTAGAAAACACATGGTCAGGGCTGATGGGGTGTGGTTTATTGCATGACACTACAGAGGAGCTGTCCCCCACTACGTAATTAATGCTTTGCTTTGTTTGCTGATGCCCATTCATAAATATTGTGGATGATGGCAAACTGAGCATTGCCAATGTATGTTACAAAGGATAATCATATTCTAGCAGTAGTCAAATGGCAGGAATGTCAATCTTCATGCAGAGAGTAAAGTGCCAAAGTATTTTATTGTTGTTTATTTTCCTTTTTTTCTGGGTCTCTGAAATATTTTCTTAGACAGAAAAAAATAGCTGATATTAACAGGAAACATTCACAGTTACTATAAAGATCCATACTCAAAAAGTGAAGGGTTGTTGGACCAGAAAGACCCCTTAATAGAAGACCATATAATATGCCTCTAAGTAATTATATTATTTTGCACAGAAGGTTGTAGTAGTTTCTGAGGATGCCATGATCCTTGCAAGAAATGTTTTTGGGAAAGGATTCTATTATTCAGCCTCTGACCTGAGATATTTTGCCATCTACAAATGATCCTTGTACTCTGGCAATATAAACACAGGACTTTTACCATCATGCTGTCAAAATTATGTTATAAAAAACACTCTGTCAGACGTGTTTAACTTAAAGCATCACAACATAACAGTAACACTGGGAATTGAGAGCATTGCAAAAACTGTAAGGTTATGGAACTAGAATTAAAATATATATTATTTCTGCAAATGGATGAAAAAGTCCAAAACAATCAGTAATTAGGTGCTCATTTAAATATGGAATGCTAAGGAGTGACAAAACAAAAGCACTCAGTGATGCAGCATACATGACAATATTCAAAGTAAAGCATGTTTAGATCTCAATGATACCAGATTTTTAAAGAACAACATGATGAAAAATCAGTAACATACCAGTGGCTAGAGAATTAGATTGCTTTGATTTTGAGTCATATGTTCATAAGTACATAGTTTGGTAGGAAGTATAACAGCATTTTTGGGAATATAAATTATAACAAATCCTAAAAGGGCTCATGTAGTGTATCCCCATAAGTGCTAGCCAAATATCCAAAATCACTCAACCTATTGTGCTCTGCTGTGTTATTGTTACAAAAACGTGATTATTAAAGCTTTTATTAAAGCCTTTGTTTCTGGCTTTCACACCTGATAGTCTGTTCAGTTTTGGATATTTCACTAGCGGTTACACGGATACACTACCTGAGCCCTTTTAGGATTTATTTGTTTACTCGAGGTTGCAGGGACACACGTTCTTCTTTTGTTTATTTGAGAATATAAATTATATCAATAATTGTACAGTTATGAAAACAGAATACCTTATTCCAAGTAGACAGCAGACATATCATGCAAAAACAATTAGCTAAAGTTATTTTACATGTTGTATACCCCTTAAATATTAGGATTAATGAATACAAACTTCTATATAATTATCAAAATTAATGATAAGGAATATATTGTAGAATCTTTCATATGCAGATATTGTAATAAATATTGCATGTAACATCTAATAAACTAGAGAAAGGAGGCACTGACCCTATAAGCTAATTATTACAAATTAGTTATAACACTAATAAATAGTGACAAAAGAATTATTATTCTTTTGTCACTATTTTTTAGTGTTATAACTAATTTCAACAATTTTATCATATTTGGATACATTTTGTTCACAATCATGGGTACAATATGACTCAGTAAATGTTTATGGAGACACCAACAGGTGAAAAAAGGCTTCACTTGTGACTGATTCTTGTATGCTACATAGGAGCTCAAATGACTCTACAATTACAAGAACTTCAATATGATGTCAAAATCAGTTCCATAAGTGATATACGGTAGGTCCTCCTTGCAATGATTAGGTTATAATGATAAAAGCACTATGTGATACAATCACATTATAGCAAAGAGAATGACTTTGGCAGATGTGGAGAAAAATAGTGTGCCGTTTCCCAAAAATGCACCCTTCGTTTATGGATGACTGAAGTGTCAGGGTGAATATACATTTTCTGATAATACTTTAGATTTTTTTTTTAATTCGGATAATTGCACACTTAGGAAGAAAAAAGGGTCAGAGTTAAACATTTGTAATAGGAGAGTATGAATTGAAATAGATATGAAACATTACAGATTCACATGGTGAAGCTTATCCAGGAAGTACCACAAAATTATATGCATGTTCAAAATGGACATTTTTCTTGGTGGTAATGCAAATGGAACTGCAAAGATATTGAGTAGAATGAAATCATGTAGTTTTTATCAAAATAACTGAAAATAGTTATGTGGTAAATCCTTTACTCGTGCAGTGTAAATGTGACAGTGAACCTCTAATACATCACTGATAAATATTAAGACATTATCAGCTACAGGTAAAGCAGCTGTGGTAATGAAGACCATTGAACCAATACTGCTTTTAGAATAATGGTATGGAAAAAATGACCTATCAAAGATAACAACACATATATGGGAAAAGATGAATTGTAAAATTAATGGAATTACTGTAGAAATTATTTGCACTTGTTCAAAATAACAAGTCTAAAAATCATGGCACTAAATGAGAGCAACATCTGTGAGCATAATGTGCATATTGTCTAAATTGTTTTAAATATCAGAAATAACTGTATACTCATCTTGTAATATGTGAATGAAGAGTTTTGAGATACCAAACTGAGTAAGGGGTGTTAGTGATGGATTTATGAATAATGCAAATGATTATTGTCACTAGAAACAGTGTTATAAGGTAAAGTAAGGACAAATTAAACAAACGTTTACATTTTAGAAGGTTTATTTTGCACATTGCTTTCATTACTATTTTAAAGTAACACGTATTCTTTCATTGAAATTGACATGGGTGATATATCACTGATGGCTTACAAAAATGTGAATATTTAGTTTTATGTGATTATGATAGTTATGTTAAATGTCAGTGATGTCTGTGATTTCTGGCCTACACTCGAGGTTGTGTAGCATGTTTGAATGATTACATGTCAGACAATGCAGACTCATTCACTACAGCTAAAAGGGTCTATATTAGAACACCGAACATTCAAAATGTTGAGTGTTCTAATATCGAACCCTAGCAATTGAAAAAAAAAACATTGAAAATTCGGAACAGCGAATTTTTCCTTGGGAAAAATTTGCTGTTCCAAATCACATACACACAACATAAGCACATCAAACAAACAGCAATCCACACACATACACCTAAACTCTTACACCTAACCCTACACTAAACTATACATACACCACTAACTATCCACTTACCTTAACCCAAACCCTAACCCTAAGGTCCGCCACTATCACACAGTCACCTCACCTGCGCCCTAACCCTAACTCACCTAACCCGCCCTAACCCACACGTCCACACAATCACACAATTACCTAAACCTGACCTGTAACTTTCCACCAGAATGCTGAAAATACCGAAGCAACAGAAACGGACAATCGAATTCTTTCCCTAGGAAAGAATTTGTTTTCCTGTTTCTTCGATATTTTCAGCATTCGCCGAAAACGGGTCGATATTAGAACACCCATTTCAAATGTTCGGTGTTCTAATATAGACCCAGCTAAAACACACAGTTCTAGAGTGAAATCAGTCACCACCTCTGCAAAATACCATTTCCTCCAAGGTTTGGTGACCTCACAAGTGATGTATTTAGCTGAGAGTTTTCACAGGACATTGTCCATTCTAGTCCTATTTTTATTTTACAATTGTTGACTGGGCTAGTCTAGCTGGATACATGTCCATTTTCAGTAGAGGCCCGGGGAGAAAAGCTCCAAGAATAACAAACAATAAACAATAAAAAACATATATAAAGTACAATCTAATTTTACAGAAGAACACATGCAAAATTCAATCAAGGAAGAAGTACCAATAAAGTTGTATACCAAAAACAATATAGCAAATAGTATTGAGTAGAACAGATGTATAAATAAGAAAATTTTTTTTATTTTTTTTTATTTTTAAAGATATGAAATATTAACTGCCATACTACCATTGAGCATGACTGGAGCAGTAAACAATAAGGGAATATTCATGAGAGGATGTAATATACAAGTATATATAACGAATTCACTCAAAAGTTTCATGATAAGCAGATTTTATAGGGAAGGCTTAGGATGATGCAGGTAGTTATTAGTGAGAAGTATCACAGTTAGTCAGGGATAGTACAGGAACATAACCAGTGTGACTTGAGATGAAGCTTGAGATTTTTTTTAAAAAGTATATGAGAGCAGAGAGTTATGAGTTCAGTGGGTAGTAGATTCCATAGCTTACCAATGGTATTAGAGAAAAGGGAGTCACCTGCTAAATTGTTGGATCTGCAAATGTTAAACAGTAGTTTGTTAGAAGAGCATAAGGTTTTAGGATTATGGTAGGGGGTAAGTAGGTTTGAGAGTATAGGAGTATTGGTGGGTTGATACAGGGTTTTGTGGGCAATAGTAAGCTGTGAAAAGTGTAGATGGTGTAGAAACTCTAACCAATCAAGTTGTTTAAGATTAAGACAGTGATAGGTCTAAAAGGAGATGCAGTAGCAAATCTGGCAATATTGTTATAGGATACTGTCAGTTTGTTAATGTTGGTTTTAGAAAGATTTGTATAAATGGGTGAAGCATAGAGTAGAGTAGAGATGAGATGAGTTCTGGCTATAGCAGTCCTGGCTGCTGGTGTTAGAAAGGGTTTGATTCTATAGAGGGATCCAAGTTTCTTGTTGACTGTTTTTATTGTACTGTTAATATGCGTGTCATAGTTGAGATTATTAGTTATTCCTAGGAGTTTGGTAGTTAGGTCTGGAGAGATAACAGTACCATTATTAGATGTAAGTGTAAAATGTGTGGGGGTCGACTTACGGGTTGGTGAGAAGAGTAGCAGTTTAGTTTTCTTTGGGTTTAGGAGGAAGCAGCGGTTTGTAAACCATTGTTCAACAGTATTAAATGCATTCTGGGTAAGGGTCTGCAGTTCAGTTTGAGAAGTGGCTGAGCAGATAATAGTGGAGTCATCTGCATACTGAATGCAGGTAGTATATGGAATTGCTGACTGAAGGTCATTAATATAGATGGAAAATAGGAGTGGACCTAATATGGATCCTTGAGGGACACCAAGGGAGATAGGTAGGAAATTAGAAAGATTATTGTGCCAGAGTACCGCTTGTTTTCTGTTTTCAAGGTAAGATTTGAACCAGTTAATGGTTAAGGGGTCAAGTGATAGAGATATCATTATATGTAAGAGCAGCTGGTGATTAACCATGTCGAAAGCTTTGGATAAATCAATGAATACTGCAGAGGACAGAATGCCTTTGTTGTGATTCTTGTTAATACAATCTGTAAATGATAGCAGGGCAGTGGTGGTACTATGGTAAGGTCTGAAACCATGTTGACAGTTGGCAAGTATGTTATTTTGGAGAAGGTGGTTAAGAAGTTGCTTCTGGATACACTTTTCCATAATTTTTGCCAGAGGAGATAGCAAAGCTATAGGATGAAAGTTAGAGAAATCATTAGAGTTCCCACCTTTGTGTAGTGGAATAATGTAAGAAATGTTCCAGATGGATTGGATATTTCTTTCACTTATGGCTCTGTTGATAAGAATGGATATAGGGTAGGCAATGGATTTAGCTCCTATTTGAAGATATTCTGCTGGGAGTTGGTCAGCTGAAGGGGTGGTAGGTTTTAGTTTTAGTAGAAGAGAGCATATACTAGAAGTAGACACTGGTTGTAATTGAAAATATGGAGGAGGATTTAAAGATGAGTTTGGCAGATTTGAGGTGTCTGGCGATATATGGCTAACAAGAGATTGGATGGCATTGGTAAAGAAAGAATTAAAGGAGTTGGCAGTGTAAACAGGATTATCGGGGTTGGAGCCTAGAGGGTTAGGGGTGATAGATTGTCCTGGGTGAAGAAGTTTATCTAGCACAATGGCTTTTTAGTATGATTTCTTAGTTGTCTAAATGTTAGGTAATCCGATGGGTTTTTAGTAGAATGCCATTTTATCCAGGATTTGTTTCTCAGACAGATTTTTTGCCTAGTAGTATTAGAGAGCCAGAGTGCTGGTTTAGCTTTGCATCTAATAGTGCGTAATGGGGCATGGTGGTTCAGGATGGTTAAGAATGTGGCATTAAAATAGGCTACAGCTTCATCAAGTGGAAGATATTTTAGTGGTGACCAATTACATTGTTTAAGTTCTGTCTGGAATAGTTCAGGGTTAAATTGCTTTTTGTAGCGTACAGTTCTGGCAATGTTGGGATGAGTGAGGTTGGATTTAGATCTAATAAAATAGGTTAGGGAGTGGTCACTTAGATCATCTGGGAGGGTCCCTACTTTGTAGGTATGTAGAGGATTATTAGTAAGTATCCAGTCCAAGGTACTTTCTTTGTTGTTAGGTTTGGGAGTTCTGGTAGAGGAGTTAATAGTTTGTGTAAAGCCATATAAGTTAACATGGGTGGAAGGGTGTATATTATTACAGGACTGCCAATCAATATTAAAGTCTCCTAAAATTATGGTTTCTTGTGGGAGATTGATAGAAAGCCAATTTAGGATATTTTCAAGGGTATTAATATTGTTTCCTGGAGGCAGGTATAAACAGATGACATTTATAGCTTTACAATAGTTGACCTGAAGTTTAGTGATAAGTATTTCAGCTCGGTTGTCTAAAGGTGGGTCAAGGTCTATGGTGCTGATTTGTAGTTCTGTTTGTAGAGGATTGTGACCCCTCCTCCCTTTTTGGTAGTACAGTCTTTTCTGATGATATTATAACCAGGTGGGGTTACTTCATTATCTTTAATTGTGGGTTCAAGCCAAGTTTCAGATAAGCATAGGATATCAAATTGGTGGACATCTAGGAGGGCATGGAGGTGTGGGATATTATTATTAATGCTGCGTATATTAAGATGTGCTATGAGGAGAGAGTTAGCAGGCTTGGAAGAGGTTATGGGACTACTAGTGATTAGAGTACATTTTTCAGAGGTATAGGTATGGTTAGGACCAGGGTTTGGATGTATGTCTCCATCTATTAGGGAGTGAAGGTATATGATGTGTTTAGGGTAAAGTGGCTTGCAAGAATAGTCAAGTAGTTTTTTATTATTGTGATTGGTATATTTAATGGGTGCTAGTCTGTGATATTTGGGAAGTGTGTAGTTGGGTGTGGATATAATGTTTAGGAAATTTGGAGTAGTGGCTAGTGGTAATGTAGAAGTATGTTTAGAGGGAAAGGGAAGGGAGGAGTAAAGTGGATGTTCATAAGAGGTTAGGAGATAGAAAGTTAATAGAGAAGGAAGGAGTGGAAGCAGGAGAAGTAGTTGAATTAGGTATTGGGTGGGAGACTTTGACATTATGGAATTAATAGATGGGAGTTGAATGAAGGGTGGGGTTGGTAGGCAGGTGTTGAGGTGTATATGGCGGAGGAAGTAAATAACAGAGGTAATGGGAGGTAGGTGTTACTAACTGTATTGTGTTAAGGGAGGTGGGGTGTGATAATAATGTGAACGGTGTGATTGGTGTAGTGTTTGAGGGGGTGTGGTGTAGGAGGAATAAGTGTAGGAGCACTGGGGCGGGTGGAAATTGGGGCAGGGCAGGGGAGCGGAGTGAGCCTGCAGGGCGAGCGGAGTGGGATGAAACAAGGAGTCCTCTGTCAAGAAAGACAATCAGTGAAATAGAGAGGCTACAGGTGAGTGTAAAGGTGGGAAGTGTAGTAGGGAGATGAGAGGCTTAGCAGTGGGAGATTTAGGATGATTAGAGGGGAAAGTAGTGATATGAGATACTTTAGGGCACAGTAGAATGGGAAGAGATGGAGTCTAAAGAGAGCTGGGAACTTAGTAAGGGTAGCTTAGTATGAGAAAAGCTAAAGTAAAGAACAGAAGGTGTAGATAGTGAGATGTGAAAGAAAAGGGTAAAGATATTTGGCAGACAGCAAATATAGAGGCGCCACCTGGTGGGCAGTCACCTTATTACAGAAAAATGCAACACCTAAGGTAATGTCAGGCTGAGGAAGATATGAAGGTGTAGAAAAGGATGGAGTAAAGATAAAAGCAAGTCTGGATAAAGTATTGGGAAGTAGAGTATAAGATAAGATGGAAGTGAGGGTAAAACAAAAAGCTATGGGGGGTGTTTTGGCTGCTGCCTAACCTGACTTGGGAAACTCGCCTAACCTGGCAGTATAGTTATATATTATTATGGATACAGTCTTTCAGTTAGCTGTAGCACACATACTTTCTCTTTCAGTGTTCCTGGGAGGTCTCACAGGGAGCTGATAGGGAAATTCTTTACACTGAGAGTGTTTCCTTGGGCATCAAGCAGGGCAGATTCAGACAGTCAGGCTTAGGGATATGCAAGAACATAGAGGGATCTCTTTCAGTGTTCCTGGGAGGTCTCACAGGGAGCTGATAGGTAAATTCTTTACACTGAGAGTGTTTCCTTGGGCATCAAGCAGGGCAGATTCAGGCAGTCAGGCTTAGGGATATACAGGAACACAGAGGTTTCTCTTTCAGTGTTCCTGGGAGGTCTCACAGGGAGCTGATAGGTAAATTCTTTACACTGAGAGTGTTTCCTTGGGCATCAAGCAGGGCAGATTCAGGCAGTCAGGCTTAGGGATATGCAGGAACACAGAGGTGCAGGTGGAAGTGCCTGAGCAGGGTGGACAGCTACCAGGTCTAGGGTAAAAGTGTTTGTTGTTTCCCTTTTTTAGGGGTATGATATGTGGGATTCTATGATTCACAGTTTCAACACATAAGCAGCAGCAATTAATTATTGTAAAGTGAATCACATTTCCTTATTCACTTCAGTACTGTCTGTATCAGCCACAGTGTATAAATGGTACTAAAATACATTGTGGATCAACACAGACTGTCTGCAGTTAGCATGACATCCATCTATGAGATGTGCAGTCACTTTCTCATATTACAGCAGAACATTTCACAATTGCTTGAATATAGTTTCCCATTTTCATGGAGGAGAAGGATTCTAAAGCTCATATGCTGAATAGTCTGATATCACCGCATCCTGGAGAAGAAATGCAATTTATTTTTCATTGATTGTCATTGATTACTGGTTCTCTCAGGTGCAGCAATGTCAGAGAAAGAGTGCTAAAGTAACAGGTAATGAAAGGTGCAGCATCCCCACATTAGAGATGTAAGAAGTTTACCTGCATGAAAAATGTTCTTTTGTATTTGTTGTGCTCACAAGTTGATAACCTAAAGTGTATGTTATGAGAATGTGCCTCTTTCAGCTATCAGTTATGAGGTATTATTATTTGTGAGCTGTTGTGATATGAGCTTAGATCATTTGAGATAAAGAAGAAGTCTCAATCTGTTGTACAAGAGATGTAGTCAGTTATGCTGCAGCCTAAAAGATGTGTTTCCATATGCAGCATGTAACTCATCAGGTCACTGTAACAGTAAATCCAACTTATCACTAATTGAAACAGTAAGTCACAGCAAATATCTCATCAGTTACTGTAACAGTAAATCACAGCATGTAACCCACCAGTCATGGTAACAGTAAACTGCAGCATGTAACTCATCAGTCAATGTAACAGTAAATCTCAGCACACAACTTAGTCATTGTAACAGTAAATCACAGCATATAACACATCAGTCATTGTAACAATAAATCATAGCATGCAGCTTGTTATGCACTGTAATAATAAATCACATGTAACTCATCAATCACTGTAACAGTAAATCATAGCATGTAACTCATCAGTCATTGTAACAATAAATCACAGCATGTAACTCATCAGTTATTTAAATCACAGCATGTAATTCATTGGTCATTGTAACAATAAATTATAGCATGTAACTTTTCAGTCACCGTAACAGTAAATCATATGTAAGTCATCAGTCACTGTTACAGTAAATCACAGTAAATAACAGCATATAACTCATCAGTCATTGTAACAGTAAATCAAAGGGCATAACTTACCAGTCATTATAACAGCAAATCACAGCATTAACTTATTAGCCATTGTAAAAGTAAATTAAAGCATATAACCCAGGTCAAGGACAATGACAAAGCATTATTTAGTTGTCTGCAACCTCAAAGGCAATACACAATTGTGTGCAGAGCTGATTGTTAACGAAGCCACCTGTACTGTGTCAGAAAGATATAGCAAATGTAATAGCTGACAAATACAGCACCAACTTTACCCCTCTTTCGCTCTCAACCTCCCCTCAGAAAATACCATCAAATATATCTCCCCCTACTTTGACTAGAGAATAGGTCCTTAATGGTCTCTCTAAGGCCAAGAACACTGCATCAATAGACCCATCAATATGCCAGGATGCCTTCTAAATAGCAAGAAACATGACATATCAAGCCATCTGGAATTGCTATTTAACTATAGCCTCCAAACAGGCTTCATGCTTCATGAATGAAGAACAGCAACAGTCATCCTTCTGCACAAAGATGGGCAGTCTATAGACCCTGTAGACTATAGACCCTTAAGTCTCACTAGTCTCATATGCAAAGCCACGAAAGAATTATCATGGAAATGATCAATAATGACACAGGAAACCTCCAGTCACTGTACCCAACCAAATTTGGTTTCATCAAGGGCAGGTCATACCTACTCAACCTGGTGGACTTCTGTGAAAAGGTCACCAAAGCAATCGATGAGGGCAGAATGGTTGACACTGCCTACTTTGACCTGGCCAAGGCACATGAGAGAATACCTCACTTGGGCATTGTTAACAAACTCAGGAGGTTAGGTATAAACCCTTTGTAATCCGGTGGATAGCTGGCTCACAGACATGACCTAGGAAGTTAGAACTGGGGAGTCCACCTCTACAAAGTGGCCAGTCACAAGGAGAGACACTTATGGACCAGTCCTGGGATCGCTCCTTTTTGACAGTTACTTCTATGAAATCAAGGCCAGTATCAATGGCCTCTGGTTGACTAAATGTGCAGATGATTGCAAGTTAGGAGCTGTCATAGAATCCCCCACTGACACAAATGTTCTCCAGGAAGGCTGACACAGAGAAATAACTGGTGTCAGAACTGTGGACTAAAAGTAAATGCCAAGAAATGCATAATAATATCCTTCAGGAAGTCATTCACCCCTGGTAACTATCACATTGACAACAATAGTCAGGAACTTGAGCGCAGACACATACAGTAATCTAGCCTTTGACCACCACACGTCTACAGCATTGAGGATATCATTCTATGTTGTGCAATTTATAAACAAAGGTATAATATCTAGATCCAAGGAGGTCATTGTTCCATTGTATTTGGCATTCATCAGACCTGTCATTGAGTACAGTGCCCCCTTTGGTATGCACCTAACCAGGCACATCCAGCAATTAGAACGTCCACAGAGGTTCCTCACTAAAAGAATACTGGGCATAAGCAATATGTCCACAACAGGCCACCTCAGGGCCCTATCCCTGTATTCTGTCTCCTACAGGCTTTTGAAGGGAGATCTAGGCCTGGCATACAAGACATTGTCAGACCCTACCCTGATGGACCTCCTGCATATACGCACAACAAACAGCACCAGAGCCATTCTAAAGATTTAAACATTGCCTGTGATATAAATCAGGACCAGCTGGAGATATAAGCATGAATCTCTGAAACTGCCCCTTGTCTGGAACCAGCTCCCCAACAATATGAAGCAGAGCTCCTTCATAACCCAGTTCGAGTGTAACTTGGGCAGCTGGATGGGGAACAGGAAATTCATCCCTGGTTTGGCACCTATGTCGCCAATGGACACAGGTATCCATTAAATGGTTAATTTCCCAGGCCCCCATTTGTAAATGTTTCATCTCCCAAGCCCTTGCCTACACTTATCTAGGGTACGTGAACTTGTCCGAAATTTGGGATGCATGGCCAGGCTTAAAAAGGCCCTTGTGGTTGTTAGCCTAGTACACTCCTATGAACCTATAACTCATCAGTCATTGCAACAATACTTCACAGCATGTAACTCATCAGTCATTGAAACAGTAAATCACAGCATGCAACTCAGTCACTGTAACTGCAAATCACAGCATGTAACACATCAGTCACTGTAACAGTATATTACAGCATGCAACTCATCTTGATAGGTGCGGTAAAATTTGTATGGTTTGAAAGAAAAGAACAGATAGAAGAAAATTAATGCTCTCAGTTTTAATTGGGAGTATTTAAAAAGGCAGATATCAACAGATGTTACATCTATGTTTCTTGATGCCAGTAACTTTATGGCCTGGGCAGAAAGCTAAGGTTTTAAGTCTTGCTTCAGATATCAGAAATGGAAAATATTGTTAATGGGAAATGCTATGAAGGATTTTTAAGCAAACAGACAAACAAAAAATCATGTCTTAGAGTATGTAGTGTGAACAGTCATGGCTCATTATTTTCTGAAAGTAAAGACATTTTCAAGACGAGACTATAAGTGAAGAATATTGGATAGATTAATTATTGTAACTCTGTGAAAGAAGAAACATAAAAACTAAACTATAAATATATAATAGATCATAGCTTATATTTTATAACAAGCAATAAATTGCTGCATTGTACTTCAGTAGCATTTTTGCTTGTCCTTTGTACTTACAGTCCCTTTCTTGATGCCTAAGTGCCACAGACTTACATATTTAACTTCCTGGTGTGGTGCATCGGTGTATTTCATTCACTGAGCTCCCCCAAACATAATTATTTTACAGTTATTTTCTTTAATGATAAGATAGTGCACTTTCCTGATTAAGTTCTAAATTATGTTTTATTCTCAGAGTTGCAGCAGTGTAATGTTAAAGTTAAACTATGCGAGTACAAGCTATTGCACTTTCACTTCCTACTTCTATAACAGTGAATAGGTGATCACTTTAAATGATTCCCCTGTTAATTTTATATATTTGTTTGAAACCATTCACATTGTCCCCTAGGTATATAGTTTAGTCAAGATATAATTAAAAGTGGAATTATTTGTGCTATCCAGCTTAAATTTAACATGAGCCTCTCTTCATTCTTACACATCAGGCAGCTTAGTTTAAGACCAATGTCTTTACCAGAGGCTAAATGGTTTCTGACTGTCTCAAAGGTGAGAAAGAAAATTTCATCTCCCCTCTTAGGCATAATAAAGCAATTGGATTAAGTCCTGAGATACAAGATCTAAATTAAAGGAGCAGGATTTAATACAATTGCTTTATTGTAAAGTATGGGCATAGCGCCCTTGTGTCACTCCCTAAGAATAATTAACACTCTTATTTGCTATTGTGACTATTTCTTTGTTTGAGTATAGCACTAAACATACATCAATAACCATTTTCCTTTATTATACCAGTTCTTAAAATGCAAAAACTCAAATTTTCCAAACCATTAACCATATACTTTTTGCACGTTACTGACATATTTATTCTCAGGCCAACACACAAACCAGTTATGCTTGTCCTTACAGTGAACTGCCCCACTTTACTCAGCCCTCATTAGGCCAATCATTGAATATAATGCCCCATTTGAAATGTATCTGTCCAGACACATGCAACAACTGGAATGCCCCTAACTAAAAGGACACAAGGCCTAAATAACTGTCGCCCAACTCAAAGCCCTGACACTATACTCAGTATCCTACAGACTACTAAGAGATTACCTGTGTCTGGCATACAAGGTATCCTCTGACTCATTACTAATGGAGTTACTGCACATCAGCAAGTCAACCCGCATCAGAAATATTCAATCTAAGGATCTAAACCTCTTCTCCAATATCAAAAGAATGGTGTGGAGGGACAGGTATAGCTCACACAGAATACTGCTGCTGTGGAACAGACCCCTCATCCACATAAAACAAGGTTCAACCCTGTCCATATTCAAGTGCAACTTAGATCTATGGATGGGAAACAAAGAATTTACCCCAGAACTCCCCCTGTACTACTAATGGACAGAGGCAGCTCCTAAATGCTTTATCCCATGTATGGGTCCACTCAGATTATCTATGTCATGATCCCATTTATTCTCATAAGGGGTAATATATAATTATCTATGAAGGGATGGGAAAGACAATCTGTAACCAAATGGGATAGGTTATTTTGAGCACAAAAAGGGAAACTGGCTAGGCTTAGAATGTCTCAAAAGGGCATCTAGCCTAGTAGTTAATTATGAACCTATGGATGACATACAACTCTGCCCTTTGGGTGAAGTGGCCACTGGCAAAATGCAGTGCCATTATCAACTCTCCAACATTACAGGTCTAGTATCAGCACAGGAAAGGGAATGGGAAAAGCAAAGGGAGCAAATGTCACCCAAACTGACCACTAAGCTGAGGAAACAGCCTGTCCCCCTCCCTTCTTTCTTGGCCATAATGTCTCTTCATAATGTTCATAGGTTCATAGGTAGATACTAGGCTATCGGCCCAAGGGCCTAAGTAAGCCTAGCCAACAAGGTTCCCTGGCTTACTCTACCCAAGAAAGTTATTTTCCTGTGCCCCTGTCAAGCAGAGCCATAGAAGTGATCCCCGGGGTGTATTTCCTATTTCCCATCCACTCATCAAGATTTTTCTTGAAGAGGGCTAATGAGGAACTTTGCTTGACGTAGATGAGGAGCTTGTTCCAGAGTATGAGAAGTCTCTGGAACAAGAATCTATCCCCCACCATGTCCTGTTTATTAGGGTGACAAAGTTTAGGTCCCTAGAGCATGTAGCTCTGAAGTATTTGGATTTCTTTAGGTGTAGCATGTCCAACAGCTCTGGGTTTAACATAACTTTATATGTTAGGCAGAGATCACCTTGGAGTAGGCGATATGCTACAGAGTAAAGCTGGAGTTTTTTGAGACGTTCAGTGTAGGGCACCTGTTTGAGGCCAGTAATCCTCTTTGTGAGGTACTTCTGTGGCCTTTCCAGCTGCTGCAGATGTCTTGTGAGGTACATTCCAAACGGTGCATTGTACTCTATTATGGGTCTAATGAGTGTCGAGTAGAGGAGAACAATGACCTCTTTTTTCCTGGATGAGAAATCTTTTGTGATGAGGTGTGCCACATAGAAGGATTTCCTGACTACTGTGGCAATGTGATTATCAAAGGAGAGACTACTGTCCCCCTGGGTCCCAAGGTCTCTTATCACATATTTGGCATTAAGTAGACTGCTGCCTATGTGGTAGTTCATGGGTACAGAATTTTTACCAAAGGGGGTGACAATGCACTTTTTGGCATTGAGCTTGAGGCCATGGTTCTGACACCAGGCATCTGTCTCAGTGAGGACCTTCTGTAGGATGTCCACATCATTTGGGGACTTCACTATGGCTCCTAGTTTGCAGTCATCTGCAAATTTCATTAGCCAATGGCCTTCTGTGTTAGCCTGTACTTCAGAGAAGTAGATACGAAACAGGAGAGGTCCCAGGACTGAACCCTGTGGTACTCCACTTGTCACTGGTTTAAAGTTAGATTTGGAGTCTGCAACTTTTACAGTGTGGGTTCTGTCAATGAGCCAGTTGGCAACCCATCTTGTGATGTAGGGATGTATACCTAGTTTAGTGAGTATATTATAATTCCTGAATGGGGGATAGTGTCAAAAGACTTGGCGAGATCAAGATAGGCTGTGTGAACCACCTTACCCTTGTCTACGGCTTTGGTGACTTCCTCAAAGAAGTCAATCAGGTTAAGAAGGCATGATCTGCCTTTCACAAATTCGAACTGGGTGAAGAACAGAGTTTAGAGGTTACCAATGTCTTTGTTTATGAGTTCCACGATGATACATTCCATGGCCTTACAGACCAGGCTCGTCAGGCTAATATGGTGATAGTTCCCAGGATCAGTGGTGGTTCCCCCTTTGTGGAGTGGGATAACTGTTGCTGTGTGCCATTCAGTGGGCACAAAGCCTGACGTGAGGCTATGATTGAACATGGTGTTTAAGTGGAGAGCCAGTTCGTTCTGAAGTTCATGTAAAATGCAGCCTGGGATGTTGTCCAGTCCCAGGGATGCTGTGTTTTTGGCTTAAGAGAGTGCAGCTTTTACCTGCATAGTTGTGATTACAGGGACTCAGCCTTCTTCCTGTATAGATATGGGCCTTTTAGGGGATGAGAGGGGGGTAAAGTTAGCACTGAACCTATCTGCCAGGATGTTGGCAATATCAGTTGGTTCTGTAATTTTCATGCTGTTGTGCTGTAACTCAGAGCAGATCTGGGTGTTGCCATTGAGATCCTTGACATAGCTATAGAATGCTTTGTGGTTGTCCCTAAAAATACTGGCAATTTTGTTTTCGTAACTAGCTTTGGAGGATCTTATAAGGGATCTCGGCTTCTTACTGAGGCTGACCAGGGAGCTCCTCCACTCATGGAATTTTACTCTCTTTTGCAACAGTTTCTTCCTTCTGTTGTAGAGATTGTTTATGGCAGGGGACCACCAGATTGGCTTCCTTTTTTTGAAGGATAGAGTCTTGGTTCTGTTTGGGATAGCACAATCCATGCACTCGTGTAAGTGCTTATAGAGTGCATTTGTGTAGGAGTCAGCAGTCGTAACTGTATTGTCATTCTGCATGGATGTCATAAAGTTTGCCACTTCTGTCTTAAGAAGCATGAAATTGGCTTTGGAGAAATTGTTTACTGTAGTTTCCTTAATGGGGGGTGGGAGCAGGATGTGGATATCTAGAGTGATTAGCTTATGGTCAGATCTGACCAACGAGGAGTTGACTTCAGGTGTGGAATGCCTGTCACGCATGTTGGTAATGACAAGGTCTAGGATATTGTTGCCCCTGGTGTGGGTATGGATAAGTTGATCCAGGGCATTGGAATTTATGAATTCCAGAAAGCATTGAGTGAAGGAGTTGGTACAGTAGTAGTTTTCCCCGTTAATGGTGGTGTAGTTGAAATCACCCATTATTAGGGTTTTGGTTGAACCCTAATATTTTCCAGTATATCATGAAAAGAGTAGTGGGAATCCTGGGCATGGTGGGGGATCAGTAGCAAGCTAAAATTTGGATTGCAGTTTTGCCCAGATTTAGTTGCACTTGGATAACCTTGGATGCATTATGCTGAGCAACTAGCCTGGAGGTGTGGATATCTTTAATGAATATGGACACACCTCTGCCTTTGGTGTTCCAGTCCAGGTTAGATGGCCGAAAAGTGTGGTATGAGTTATAGCCTGGTAATGCAGGGGTGCTCGCTAGAGCCTTGAACCAGGTCTCAGTCACTGCACAAATATCGATGTTCTCCATTTTAAGGAGTGCCTCGAGGGAGTGCATTTTGAGATTTAGACTTCTAGCATTGAGTAGCATTACACTCAGTTTTTGCTTGCCTGCTCCTGTTACAGTGGTGAATTTGTCATTTGAACCTTGCCTAAAAAAAGGCACTATAGGGGCGGCAAGAGCCTTAGCTAGTATCTGGAATCCCAGAGCTGACAGGTGCAGGCCATCTCTGGCAAAGCATCATGGTCTGTCGACCATGTCATCCAAGGCAGGCAGATACTGGATCCCTTTAGAATAACACCAGAAGCTTAGCCAATTGTTGAAGTCAATCATTTTGTCCTTGTACTGCGGTATCATTCTGGGTGATGGCAGGATGCTACTCAGGGCTAGGGTCATACTTGCCTGGTCTACAAGATCAGAGATCTCTTCCATGTCTCTTTAAATGTAGTCCAGGGAGGTACATCTCAGGTCATTCTCACCAAGACAGAGTCATATTTGTACTTGTTGTTGAGTGTCTTGAGTGTGTGTGTTATGTGGCAGATCCTGGCACCTGACAAGCATCTGACAGTAACCTTCTCCTTGTTTAGCCTGGTGAGTGGGACATCAGTGTGCCTGACTATAGAGTCACCTATGACTAGTGTGTTGGGTACATTGTTTTGCCTTATGGGCTGTGGTTGAGTGGCACACTAAATCTGTGGGCTATGTGTCATTTGGGTTGTGTTGGGGGGGGTGGAGGTTGCTTGTGTTTCTGCTTTGGAGGTCTCTGTTGCTTGGGCAGAGTATTATTGAGAGCCTCTGCGAATGTTTTTGTGTTTCTATGTGTGGATTTTGGTGGTGTAGGTTTAGTGGGACTATGTGATGAGTGTGGTGTGGTGCAAGTATTTACCTTCACCTCTTGACTGTCAAGTTTAGTCTTGGTTGGAGAGAGCTCTGCCTCCAGTTTGGCTAGATAAGTGCATCTCTCACAGGTTGTGGTGTTGGGTGGTAGGAGGAGAGGGTTGTCTGTGTACATGAGGCAATTGCTACATTGCCCCAAGATTCCCAGATTCATCAGATAGACAGAAAAGAACACTGGGAGCTGACCCTTGGACATGCCTGAATAAAAAACTATTTTCCTCTAGATAAGTGAGGAAAGTGAGTACAAGAGCTGTTTTTTTCTAAGCAGGTATAATGAGGAAGACTGAGTGCTGTAATAATTTGTAGCTTATTTAGCGCTTGCAACAAGTTCTGAACAAGTGCTGAGCACAACTAAACAAGTTCAAGTGCTAAAACTAAGAATCTGTATCTGAACTAGACTAGTTACAGGAACGAAACACATGCAAATGCAGGCTTTTAAATCAGAAAGTTGAGAGAGATGGAAAACTGCCCAAACAGCCAATAACTACAATTTCTGGGCCAGAACTACTCCTTATGTGGTAGATAGTTTACCTAGTGCTTACCACTCTCACTGATAAGCTAGCAGGGTTCTCTCCAACACAGAAAGTCTTGGGGGCCTCAGGAGCTTACAAACAGTCCTGGATACAGAAAATCTGTATCTGGACTAGACTAGTTACAGGAAAGCGGGGGAAACAAGTGCAAATGCGGGCTCTTAAATCAGGAAGTTGTGAGAGATGGAAAAACTGCCCAAATGGCCAATAACTACAATTTCTGGGCCAGAAACCACTCCTTATGTGGCAGATAGGTTACCTATAACAAATCTGTATCTGGACTACACTAGTTACAGGAAAGGCAGGAAACAAGTGTAATTTTTTTGTTACAGTTAAGCAGAACACAGGGAGATTCTAGCAAGGTTTTTTTGTAAAGAAAAGGGAGAGAGGAGAAGCAGAAGATAATTCAAGGTTAGGAAACTAAGTGGGTTGGCCTTCTCAAATGTTCTCTCTGTATTAGGTAGAATAACACTAGCCTGGGAGGAGTGTCCCAGATCAAATTTACTGTAGGGGCGGGCAACTGCAAAGCCACCACATATAACAGCAAGACACCAACAAGGAGGGAGGGTGAGGAACAATAGTACAGCTACTAGCCTACACTCTTTTAGACAGTAAACACTACAGAAATGTTTATCACAGCAGAAAAACAGCAGTGAACCACAAAATGAAAGTTTTTAAACAGATAAAGGAGCAAGGAGACTACATAATGCTTTTAACTGCAAACAAATCATTTATATGATACACTCCTCGGCAGGAAATCAGAACAAACAACCAGGTGCTTAACAAGTAGGGAAAATTTCCCGTTAATACCTTTCACAGAGTGAAACTAGCTAAAAAGCTTTACAAACAGTGTGACAGTAAAACCTTATTTATCATGCCTTGTAAGGCAGACAATTTTAGTTTAACTGTGCAGATTAGTTAATAGCAATAAAATGCAGTAAAAAGTATGCAGCAGGCAATAAAAAGTGCTATATATAAATTGCTAGAACCAATAACTAGTAAAAATAACCAAAAAAAAAAAAACAGGATACTTATTGTTATATATCTCAGATCAGAGTTGTAGTCAATGCCCCTCCTCTTTCCCCTTTTTTAGTAATACTATATAAATCCAGAATAATCATAACCCAAACTGACCAAACATAGTATACATACACACACACACACAGATAAATATACATACTCTCTCTCTCTCTCTCTCTCTCTCTATATATATATATATATATATATATATATATATATATATATATATATATATATATATATATATATATATATGCACACACACACACACACACACACACACACACACACACGCACACAAACATGCACACATACACCAACTCACAATTCTAAACCCTGTAAAAATAGAGAAGTTGTGAGATTAACCATATCAAGACCCAGTACTGAAAGTTGACTCCCATCATTTGAAATTCAAACAGGATCTTTATCATAAAGGTCCGCCTAATCAATTACAGAAATACCTGAGACAGCAAGGACAATCTACAAATCATATTGCCTTTTCTAAAGCTGTAGGGTTAATGATCTTGTACCTTAATAGTCATGGAACTATAACGGACCAGACTAACCTTGTATGCATATAGTACTATAACTGACCAGACCAAACTTGTATGCATGTACTAACTTAAACTGACCAGATTAACCTTATATGCATGGACTAACTTAAACTGACCAGACTAATCTTGCATGCATGTAGTAACTAAAACTGACCAGACCGACCTTGTATGCATCTAGTATCATAACAGAGCTTGTAAATATGCAGTACAAAAATTTATGTTTATAATTTTGACAGACTGGCCTTGCTGGGCTAAGTCTGATGCCCTCCCTATTCTAAAAAAAATGAGAAGAATACCTAATTGCAGGGATCCACTGCTATGTTAACGACTTATGCAAACATGTGCCAAGGTCCTTTGGAGTTATATTACTAACATTAGGGGAAACAAACACTAAATTCTCTAAATGAATAGGGTTTAAAAGGGTAAATGATGTATAATGGTTGTATTACTCTGTCTAAAATAACTTGATGACCAGATCCCACTCAACCTGTTTTTACTTAGAAATCCGTACTAAGACAGCATCAGTAACCATGACAATATGCTTCAATCTTAAAGACTCCAAGAGCTTGTTGACTTGAATAATCCAGAATACAAAAAAGTAAAAGCAAATAATGTGGCCTAAGATGCTTACATGTAACCATTAGGAGAAACTGCACGAACACCTGATAAGATGAATTGGAGTCAGAAATACCCAATGGGATGTTATAAATCTGAATGAATTCCATTTGTACTATCCCAACCCTTTAATATTCTATCCAAACTCCAAAGTTTTGTTATGTCCTTTAAGTTGAAAACCTTTGCAAATAACTTATAGAAGCTAGATGGAATCTAACAGAAGAGGGACTTTATGTAGCAGATAACAATATCCTAAATAGTGTAAAATTATTTGCCAAGATCACATATAGCAGGGAAGGAGGGAATGAACTACAAAAATGGGTAGCTTGATTGATGGATGTTTTCCATGTTGTCTTTGTGTTGGAGGCCCATGAAGTCCACAACAATTAACTTGTTACTCTTCTCCAGTCAACCTAACCTTCTTGGGGATGTGGGAGGGAACAGGAATTGCATCCATGGTCACCTGACTGAATTTGGATATCTGCAGGTGAGAGACAGAGAGAGAGTGAGCAAAAGAGAATCAGCCAAAACAGTGACACTACATGGAATGTGGTCTGCAGAAAATGAACAATTAATGTGCAGACTCAACAAGAACAATAGTCTTAACAGGACTAGACCACACTGACTTAGAGGATTTTTTCACCAAAACATAAACCTCTGCCATATCATTTGATCTACAAAAAACTTGTTGTTTCTTAGTTGTTCTTCTCAAACTCAAACTTATACCCTAATAAGAATCAATTACAAAAATGCAATCTCTTTTTTTCTTATCTTTAGACCAATGATGTGGCCATGCTGCTGAAAACCATTTACCATCAAGGTACGCCCCATACCAAGACCTACTGCAGCATCTATAAATAGTTGCAAAGGTTTGTTAGATACCCAGTCACCTTGGCAAAACGATTGCCCATTGAAATCTGACAGAAAATTTGACCATAGTCATAAGTCTGCTCTGACTCTTCTGTTAATATTAACTCTATGGTACTCTTTTATGATTGCCTTACAACAGGTCGAGGTGACCTGATAAATGCCCTGCCTAGTACAATAGCTCTGCATGCAAAATTCAACAAACCACACAATTCCATAACTTTTCAACCTATATTGCTTAGCTACTAACAATGATTGAATGCATGCTCAAGCATTGTCTAATTTGTTTTGCAGCAAGTGAAATGAAAACGAGCTAACACCTACTTCAAGCCACAAGAATGTAAGCATCTTTAAGGGTCTTTCTATTTTTTCACAAGCTAATGGCGTACCAATCTGGATCCAAAAATTCTGAAAACAGTGAAGATACTCCCTGGCACCAATCTGACATTCACCTGTGATCAGGAAGTCAATCCAGCTTGCAAGAGGACTTTTTTACCAACATCATTGGAGGGTTGAGCTATGGTGCTCAAAAATGGCTCAAGCCAAAGAGCCACCCATCAGCGTGGCTAACTAAGACAATAATTGTTATCAAACTGCATCCCCTTATTACTCTCCATCTTTATTTATGACCTTTAGTATTCCTCATGCTACATTTAAAACTACTTTTTTTTTTTAATACACCAAACTAAGAAGAGTTTCTGGAGACAAACTGAAAGGAGATGAAGGCCAAATGCAAAGTAAAGAGGTAGTGCATTTTACTGACCATCAACATGTGGTTGGAGGACCAGGAGAAGTGGACAGTTTTCCCATTCCAGTGGCCATGGGGGAGAAGTCTGTCACACTCCAGCATATGTAATACATTGAAGCATAGCCACAGATGTGTCAAATGGTGCAAGTCCAGAAAATGCACTTTGTATTTTCTAGTACTTGTGTATTTTACAGCATAGGCTAGATTCAGATTTGCTGAATCTAGACTGTTTGGATTTATCTGAGCACTAAAACCAGCCATCTTACATTAAGAGGGCCCCCTGCACCCTTGTGGCAAAAGAGTGTAGCAAAGGACCTATCTGAGTTGGAAATTGTTGAAATAAGGCTCAGTATTGAGCATTTCCATTGGCCATCTTGTTTGAAAATTGCTTAGCTTAGCTTGTATATAGACAGCAATTTTGTAAGGGCCTGTGCTCTGTTTGTAGGAGCTGCTCTATGATTGGTGTGCTCTCTCTGATCTCTATAGTGAATCCAAACAAAATCTAAGGCATCTTTTTAAATCTACAGAAAAATTAGTATTTTTGTTCGCTGTACTGCATTTTTAATCTGCATATTTTTGAACTGCTGACTACTTTTAACTGTTTTAGCCATTTTTACTGTTTTGCTCTTTCACTGTTTCAACTGCTCACTGTTTGAGACTGTTTTTCCTGTAATTTGTATTTTGTAATACTTGTGAATTTTATAGCATAGGCTAGATTCAGATTTGCTGAATCTAGACTGTCTGGTATTATCAGAGAACTAAAACAACCATCTTATATGAAGAGAGCCCCCTGCACCCCTGTGGCAGAAGAGTGTAGAAAAGGACACATCTGAGTTGGAGAATGTTGGATTAAGGCACAGTATTGAGCATTTCCATTGGTCAACATGTTTGAAAATTGCTTAACTTTTTAAAAAAAAAGTGTTCTCACAGTTGTTACATAAGCCCCGCATTTGCACAGGTTTACGCATGTTATAACATAGCTCCACAGAGTCTGGTGACCAGCCGCTGCTCTCCTATCTTCATCTAAGCAATCCAAAGCATCTGTTTGTGGGTAGCACATCTTCACACAGCACCAGGCAGTGGAAATAACCATTGACAGTTATAGACACAAAAGCTAAAGTAGATTTACTTTCCCTTAGAAGCTGCCCATGCTCCAATTGAGGAGTCCATTAAATTGCACTTAGCTGCTCAGAAAGCACCTCAACTGGGCTTTCTTCAGCATTTGCCACTTTAACTGAAATCTCCTAATCCCTAATAGTCTCATAGCCTTTGACAGCCCCAATAGTATAGACCCAACATTAAGTTCCCAATTAAACTAGATCCTTCCTCATTAAAGTAACAAATTTACACCTAGTACTATGGATGGTCAGTTCTCCTCCATTTCTCCTACCAGCCTGATTGACATAAATATTCTGAGGCAGTGTAGCAATTGCCTCATGTACACTGACAACCCACCCCTAAACGCCTCAAGCTCAATTTGTGAGAGATGCATATACACTAAGAATTTGGAATCCTTGCTCTCTCATTCACAAAACAGTGACACTGAGCAAGTCACCAGCCCACATACTACACCTCCTGCACAAACCACGCTCTCAACACATAAACCATCATACACAGAGGTACTCATCAGAAACTTACCTAATTACCAGAGACCTCTGAAACACAATCATGCTACACCTAATACAGTACCTACAGCACTTAATACATATGAAACCACAAGCACACGTTTCACTAAACAAGCTCCTAAGGCAAAGAACATCTAAACCAATTTTTTTGCTCATAGACAACTCCATAGTGAGACACACAAATGTCCCACTCACCAGGCTGAACAATGAGAAGGTTGCAGTGAGCTGTCTATCAGGTGCCAGGATCTGCCAGATCACACACGCACTCAAGTCTCTCCACAACAAGTGCAATTATGACTCTGTCATAGTTCATGTTGGTGTGAATGACTTGAGACATACCTTACTGGACTATATGAAGACAGACATGACTGAGCTCTCTGAATATGTATCTTAGGCAGGTATGTCCCTAGCCTTGAGCAGCATACTACCTGCACCTAAGATGATGCCAAAATAAAAACAAAAAAATGATTGACCATCAATTGACTTAGTTTTTGCTGTCATTCTAAGGAGATCTAGTACCTGTCAGCCTGGGATGACATGGTAGATAGACCACACTGCTCTGCCTGAGATGATCTTCATCTGTCACCTCTGGGATTTTGGTTACTGCCTAAGGCTCTTGCCTCCCCCATAGTGCCTTTTTAGGCGGTGTCACAACAATACAATTTCCGATGTAAAAATATCTTCAAAAAGCAATCTCAAGGTTATACTGCTAAATGCTAGGAGTCTAAACATAAAACTGTACTCACTGAAAGCAGCCTTCACCTTAGAAGATACTGACATCTGTGCAGTCACAGAGACTTGGTTTAAGGATGCAGAAAGCATCCCGGCCATACTGGGTTATAATCCCTTCCACACATTCAGACCACAAACTGAAAGTGCGAGTACTAAAGGAGGTGGAGTATCAATATTCATCAAAGATAAACACACCTCTAGATTAGTTGAACAAAACAATTCCTTCGAACTAATCCAGATCCAATTGACTGTAGGTAAGACCCCTCTCCAAGTTATTGCCAGTTATAGGACTGCCTCCATGAACCAGGATACCCACACTGCATACTTGAATTTATTTAAATCACTCAAGATACAACCAAACACCCTGGTTTTAGGTGACTTTAACTACCCATCCATACATTGGGTAAATTATACATGTACTAACACACTTGCCCAAAGGTTCTTGGACTGCATCAACTCCAATGCCCTGGACCATTTGATTGACACCCTCATTAGGGGTCCAAGCATTCTGGATCTGGTGTTCACTAACATGAGTGATCATTGCACCACCCCATGTCTGCAGCCCTCCCTAATGAGGTCTGAGCATAAATCAGTTTTATTAGAAGTAATAATAACATCTGACCCCCCCCCCAATAGCAGCAACTAAACTAAAAAACATCTCTAAAGCCAATTACAAATTACAAACAATAAATGACGGCATTAATAGCTTCATAACCCCTATCCTCGCTGATGGCATGGGCACCTATACTGGGATTTATGTCAATGCCTTGCATAAGCATCTATACAAATGTATTGACTCAGCTGTACCTGATTGGACCAAAACACGGTCCTCAAGAAAGAACAAGCCTGCCTGGTGGACATCCACCATTAACAGGTTATACAATAAGAGAAAGAAATTGCTTTCCAAGAGCAGGAAGCAATGGTCTCTAAACTGGAAGCATTCCCTTGTCGGCTTAAACAAGCAAGCAAGACACCTCACAAGGCATTCTAAAGCTAACTAAGACTCCAAATTAGCCTCCTTTGCTAAGGATAATCATAAGGCCTTCTTAAACTACTTCAGAAACCTTAAAGGAAAAACTCAGATCTGTGCAGAACTGGTTGTTAATGGCACCACATATACTGAACCCATAGAAATAGCCAACCTGCTAGCTGACAGGTTCAGTGAAAACTTCTCCCACCCTGCCCCCACTACATATCCCCCAGAGCTCCCTATAACCTGCCCTTTACCAAGTAGCTGCAAGGAGCAGGTCATAAACACTCTGTCCAAAGCCAAAAACACAGCCTCTATGGGACCTGATAATATCCCTGGCTGCATTCTGATTAAAAGAGGAACTAGCTGCACCACTGGGTACTCTTTTTAACCAGTCTAAGCACTGATTTGTACCTGCTGAATAGAAAACAGCAACTGTCATACCATTACATAAAGGAGGCACCACCAATGACCCTGGCAGCTACAGATCCATAAGCCTGACCAGCCTAATCTGCAAGGCAGTGGAAATAATAATTGTGAACCTTACCAACAAAGATATAGGAGACCTGCAAATGTTTGACCCAACCTGGTTTGGCTTCATTAAAGGGAGATCTTGCCTCTTGAACTTGTTGGATTTTGTTGAGACAGTCACTATAGCCCTGGACAAAGGCAAATCGATGCATATGGCCTACCTGGAACTGGCCAAGGCTTTTGACACTATTCCCCACTCAGGCATCATTGATAAACTCACCCATCTGGAGACCAACCTGTACATTGTCAGGTGGGTTGCAAACTGGCTTACAGATAGAATGCACACAGTCAAAATAGGTGAATCCACCTCCATCAGCAGACCTGTAACCAGTGGTGTTCCACAGGGACTGATGCTGGTGCCCCTATTGTTCTGAATCTACTTCTTGGATGTACAGACTAAAACAAAAGGCCTAACTGGGTGCAGTCATCGAGTCACCAAATGATGTCAACATCCTACAAGACAGACTTGGACAAAGAAATGACTTGTGCCAAAGTCATGGGCTTAAACTCAGTGCAAAAATGCATTATCATCCCCTTCAGCAACACCCTAAGTACACAATCAGTGGTGAGAGAGTTGGGCACACAGGTTGTCAGCAACCTTTCCTTTGACCACCACATCTCCACAGTGGTAAGAAAGGCTTTCTACATTGCCCACCTCATAAGTAAGGGCATTGCATCCAGAAAAAAATATCTTATCTAACCTCCCTGTACTCCTCACTCATCAGGCCAATAATAGCATAAAATGCTACCTTTGGTATGCACCTTACCAGGCACCTGCAGAGCTGGAAAGACCTCAAAGGTTTCTTACTAAAAACAAATTCAGGGTCTTTAGCATATGTCATACATTGGCAGACTGAAATCTATGTCACTATACTCTGTGTCTTACAGACTACTCAGAGGCAATCTCAGATCCTGCTGTAATGGAAATGCTGCACTTTCATAAATCAAATGGTATAAGATGCACTCCCTCTAGGGAACTCAACCTAGTATGTGACATCAAAGGGACTTGCTGGACACACAGATATGTCTCACAGAGCTTATCTCTCCTCTGGAACAAACTTCCAGTTCAGGTGAAGCAGAGCCTCTCTGACCCTATTTAAGTGTAATTTGGATGATTGGATGGGAAACCACAAATTCCTCCAAGGAGTTTCACCTGTGTCCCTCTTGGACAGGGGCAGTAGTTGTTGACTTAGTTCTGCTTAATACCTTGATATTCTTGGGAACAGGGGTTGTACTTGGCTAGGCTTGTAAGGTCCCTAGGGCCATTAGCCTATTAACCTCCTATGGTCCTATGACCCTATGCTAAAAAAAGCACATAAAAGGCAACATTAGTGATTAAATAACAAATGTTCCCTTTATTGCATGAAGTGGATGATACATTTTCTTGCCTGGGGATATACATTGAATGCACAAGTAAGTTATACTGATTATCTAAATTCTGGCCTACTCCTTTATAAGTTGAGGACTACCGAAATCTATACACAGCATTATTTCAGCAAAAGAGCAGTATTGTTAGTGTAACAATCACATTATATTAAATGAGTAGAGGAGTACAGAGTGCATTATATCCCTTATTTAAACGTAACTCTGTTCTCTGCAGTAGTGAGTTAGGAGTAAGTATTTTACCAGTCCTTGTGTATCCACAGCATTTCCTAGCAGAGATTCCTCCTGGCAGGCAAGGCCATCATGACCTTGAAACCATGCATAACCTGGCAGAATACATGGGGTTGAGATAGCTTACATAAAAGGTATACAAGGGGCAGTTCTGGTTATTAATTTTACTGGTATTGATACCCCAAACCCTACAAACAAAAAAAACTCAATATCTGTGGAAGTTGGAAAAAAACAATATATGTTTTGCCACATGAAACCTGAGAGGCTTGAACTGCCAGTGAAGATAAAGGAAAACTGAACATTTTGAGGAAACAGTAGAGGAAGTGTTTTTTATTTTTTCATTAAGGAGGAGAGCACATACTAAAATACATAAGCCGAGAAGTTTAATATGGGATAGGCATGTGCAGAGCCAGAAAATTTAGCTCTGAAGACATAAGAAGAGTTTCTATCCTACTGCTGAAAACATTCATCTGAAAATGGTTAACAACTAGTAATGTCCCTTTCAGTGTCAGTGATTTTGCAGAACATCCATGAATTTTCCTCATAATTGTGCCCTATTCCTCATAAAATAGTTGAGTTTTTAATAAATTATTGAGGACTACATTCAAACAATAATACCAGACAATACAGTTTTGTACTTCTTATAATTCAGAAAAGGCACATTGATGCAAAACTTGTGGTTTTACTACATATTTAGTGAATTAGGAGTAATACTGAAAACATGTTACCTGATTTGGGGCCTTTGCCACCCCCATTAGTTTTGGCTGTTTTTTTTCCTGATTCTTGAGCAGAGTTTGAGAGCTATGACCAGAAAGGAATCCAGAAGATATGAGTAACAGAACATACTAGGCAGAAGAAGGATATGGTCGATTTTTGGTCCATGTTTAATCCCCAGACAAGAGAGAGCATTGCTATTTATTCTGGAAGTCACATTTGAAATGTTAGTTTCTTCTTTCTCAGGTTTAGAACATGGATATTTCAATTGTTCTAAGACCAACCATTTCCTTTAGCAGAAAGACATATGAATAGTCAGCATACCTTAAACTTAAATCTGAAACCGGCATTACATTCTGTTGATTCTTGGTGAATATTATCTCACCTCATCATGTTATACTTAACAAAAATAAAAAAAGAAAAGTTTAAGCACAGAAAATGATATGATAATTATAACAAAACAATCATCAAGTTAAGCTCATTTCTACAATAACACATCTCCCCTTCACCTAATGATATTTACAAGCCTTTACTGGAATCTGGTTACAATCCATGGAAGCTTCTTGTCATCCTATAGGAAAAAAGGAGCTACTACAAGTATTCACATTCTACTTGCCTGAGACACACTTACTTGCTTGCAGCCACTTGCTCAGAAAGTGAAGTGCTCAAGCTCCCAAACTTAGTACCTTGTAACTACTTAGCCTCCAAAAATGTTGCCTTATAAACTTGTATAGTTCAACCAGAACCCTAAGGCTAACCCTAAAACTTCAATCCCTTTAAGACTCCCTTCCCACTCCCTAACCCTAAGACTCCCTTTCCACTCCCTAACCCTAACCCTAAGACTCCCTTCCCGCTTCCTATATCCTAAGACTCCTTTCCCACTCCCTAACCATAACCCTAAGACTCCCTTCCTACTCCCTAAACCCAAAGACTCACTTCCTGCTCCCTAAACCCTAGGACTCCCTTCCCACTCCCTAACCCTTAGACTCCCGTCCCACTCCCTAAACCCTAAGACTCCCTTCCTGCTCCCTAAACATTAATACTCTCTTCCCACTCCCTAACCCTAAGACTCCCATCCCACTACCTAAACCTAAGACTCCTTTCTTACTCCTTAACCCTAAAACTCCCTTCCCACTCCCTATACCCTAAGACTCCTTTCCCACTCCCAAATCCTAAGACTCCATTTCCACTCCTTAACCCTAACCCTAACCCTAAGACTCCCTTTCCAGTCCCTAACCCTAAAGCTCCCTACCCCTCTTGTTCCCTAATCCACACTCCCACCCTCTCCCACTTCTGCTCCATGACTGATGCACTTAGCCTCGCTCAAACTCGAATACTGCATCTGTGTAAGCTGAAGCAGCTCCTTGCCAGAAGTTATATTTGACTTCAAGTGGATGTGGCAGCCTAACTGAGCTACAAGACTCTCAAGTCCCTAGTTTCAGGACAGTAATGTTTGAGTGCCTGGGATGCAAGCACTTGTAGCAGACCTAAAAAAATAGTAAGAAGATGAACAGAAAGGCAAGTCTTGAAGACAACAAACACTTGTGATAGTGTTAGAGATTAAACAAGTTCTAAAGTAATTTAATTCTTAATTTACTCTGCCAACAGCCCCCACCCTATCTGTAGGTTATAAGGAAACAAACTAATCCTCTCTATAAAAAATTATCGTCTCCATCATCCTGGAAGATACAAACAATGAGGCATAAGTAATAATACATAGTTTTATATTCCATACAAACTACTGACTGTAGCCAGAGCTACATAGTAATATTTCTCTTTATAAGGTTATAATGCTATTTATTTAAAAAAAAGTAAAACTATATCTATCGTATATACATTGCGGGGGGCATTTGGTTCACTAACATTCTCACCCTTCTGAGCTGCTGATTCCACCTGAATCATCTTAGGTTCATAGATGGTTAGTAGACATGTAGTCCCGGGCACCACAGAGCAGCCTAGTCCAAATTCCCAACTGCCTCACAGCACTGTCTGGTAAAGTGACGTGCTTCAGATCACAGTGTAGGTAAATGAAGGCTGGGGTAATCAAACCGTAAGCAACGTGAATCTCGATCAGGAAGTGCTTGTTTGCACAGTGACACTGTATAGCATTAGTAAAGTAATGCAACACAGTGCTGAATGTTACAGGGCAATCATATGGAAGCTGCATGACATGAAAGGACTTGAAAGGGAAGTTCTACAGGACGCACACAGGTACTGTGGACATGATGAGGGATAGTTGAGATCTTCTTTAGGGCATGAGTACTATCCTCAAATGACAGGCTTAAGGCACTAGGAGGATCTCTACCCAGGACACTAATGCATCCTGGAATGGTGAAATATGGGAACGTTAAAGAAGACAGCATCTAAATGCACACAGTATATTATAAGGTAAACAAGAGGAGGCAATCAGCAGTTTATGTTAAAATATAGACAGGGTGGGAGGTGGTTATCTGTACTTGTGCAAGACCTAATCTGACACAGAGTTGCTGTGCTTACCAGTAAGTGCTCCTGGGTGAGACATGTAGGAAGCCCTACTTATTTATTTTTTATTTCATTTATTCATCACAAGCAAAATGGCCTGGTCCTTAGTTGGTCCTGACAGTACAGCCAAGTTCATCAATACATTAAAGGGGCCTGCATGAACTCGTTTTTAATCTCCATTTTCCATGAAGCTTAATTTATTTTATTTATTATTTTATTTATTTATTTATTTATTTATTTATTTATTTATTTATTTACATTTGTTGACTGGGAAAGTCCAACTAGATGCAGGTCCTTTTTCAGCGGAGCCCTGGGGACAAAAGCTGCATAAGTAAAATTATTGCAAACATAGTTACAGATGAAGAACATAGTACAAACAGTAGACACCTAGCATCTGTGCCATCTAAGATGGAATGTATTCTATGATGTAAATAGCAATTATTAACATTGTTACAGTAAGAAATTACTGCATATAATAGATAGGCGTACAAGCATCAGAGTTTGCTGTAATAAAGGTAGTTAGTGGGGTAGAAGAGAGGTTGAGGGTAGATGGAGTGGGAGATGTTTGAGAGGAGAGTTACAAGGGCATAGCCAGCATGTTTTTAGGTGAGCTTTAAGTAAAACTTTGAAGTGGGTGCATGATGGTGCAGAGGTTATTGTGGGAGGGAGGGTATTCCATAATTTGGCAATTGAGCTGGAGAATAGTGCTTCTCCAGCAGGGTTCTTGGCTCTAGTTACCTGTAATTGATTTTTGTTGCTGGATCGTAGTGGTCTGGTGGTGAGATAGGGTTGGAGTAGATTTTCGAGGGATGGGACTTTTAGACGACAGTTTACTAGTTTGTGGGGGAGAGAGGGTTGATACCATTGACGGAGGTGAGGGAATTCTGGCCAGCCCAGTTCAGCAAGTGAGAGACAGTGGTGACTACTGTAGGATGCCTCGGTGGCGAATTTGGCGATTTTGTTGTAGCAGGTCTCGAGTTTATTTAGATCACTTTTCCTTAGGTTGATATATATTGGAGAGGCATAAAGTAGGGTGGAGATAAGGTGTGAATTTGCAGCTGAAATCCTAGCTGCTTTGGTGAGGAATTACTTATTAATGTATAAGGCTACTAGTTTTTTGTGGACTTTTTTTATGGTCATGGATATGTGAATGTCAAATTTGAGATTATTGTCTATTTCAACTCCTAGCAATTTGGTGTGATCTGTTTGGTGGATAGTGGTGTTGTCTTTTGCTGTGATGTTAAAGTGAGAGTAGGTTTGAGTATGTTTGGTGGGTTGTAAGACGAGGAGTTTAGTTTTGTTTGGATTGAGTATTAATTGGGCATCGGATAGCCAAGTTTCAACAAAGGAAAAGGCATCCTGTGTGACCTTTTGCAGTTCAGGAAGGGACTGGACCAAGCAGATGATTGTTGAATCATCTGCATATTGTATGAGTGTGCCATGTTTGGTGGCAGTGACTAGATTATTGGTGAAAATGGAGAAGAGAAGGGTCCAAGGATGGATCCTTGGGGAACACCGATAGAGACAGGTAGTTGGGGAGATATGTCTTTCTCCCATACAACAGATTGCTGGCGGTCAGTCAAGTAGCTCTGAAACCAACTGGTGACTGATTGAGAGAAGGATAGGTTATTAAGAACAGAGATGAATTGTTTGTGTGGAACCATGTCAAATGCTTTAGATAAATCCAAAATTAAGGCAAGTACTACCACACTGTATGAAGCAATTTCACTTTATTAAAACAATAAAAGCAGTATCATAAGTGCTTTCGGGTAAATCCCTTCATCAGATGATAAAGCACTAGTAAAAACATAGTATCTAATATAGTACAACACAGCCAATGAAAATCAATAGTTTATCCTCCTTTTTGCTAGAGATGATTTTAAAGGGACAACATCATTTAATCCTGGGGCTTTGTCAGCTCCCAGTCTAAGAATCCATTGCATCTATTTATATTCAGTTTCATTATACAAGTCATCCATTCTTTGACTTCTATTTACAACACATATAGCCATAAAGGCAAATACATGATCACTATGCAATTCTATATGCTTGTACAGTGCATTATGTTCTGGTGTATGGTGACATTTGAGGCAGCACATGATTGGGAAGACAAACTTCTCTTTTGCAATAGATTTGAGGATGGTGTTTTCTTTTTTGTGGGGTGGTACCACCTCAGAATTAACATCCTTTGTTAAGTATCTAGAGTCTGCTACCAGCTTCTTCGGATTTTCATTGAATTATTCTAGTTCGGCTATTGAATACCTGGATGTTAGTATTATTAAGAAAGAAAATAGGAAGGTAGAGACCTCACTATATAGGAAGCCTTGTTGGACCAACAGCATGCTTAGATATGATAGCATGCACCCTAGACATGTATTCCAACACACAGTCAAGGGACAAGTCTGTAGAATATCCAGACTTTGCACGAATGAGAATTCCTTCATACAGGAATTGGACTCTTTAAAGAATAATTTTCAAGCACGAGGTTATAGTAAAAGTTTACTGAGAAAGGAAATGGACAACAGCAGTCTCTATAGAAAACAAAGTGCAAAACCATGGTTACACAGAGGTAAAAAATGGCCTAATAAGGTAGATGCACAGGTCCAAAACCTAATGAAGTTTAAAAATAAGTTTAACATACAGTAATGATATAGGTGGTGTATGTAATATAATTAGAGACAACTGGAGAATTCTTTTCACAGATGATAATATAACTAGAGTTGTAGGGACACAGCCTAGATTTATTTTTAAAAGAAATAAAAATTGAAAGATATTTTGTGTCAAGAACCTATGCATTTTAAAAATTCAGGCATTAAGAAGAAGGGAACTTATCCATGCCTACGTTGTAAAGCCTGTAAGCACATTCTACAAGGGAACTGATTTATATACCCCAGGACCAACAAGAATTACTTTTTGAATATGTATGCTGACTGTAATATGCAAAATGTTGTCTAAATTGCGAACTGTCAACAGTGCACTGCATATTATGTAGGAAAAACAAATTGCAGACTTAAAGATAGAATTTTTAAGCATCTATCGGATATAAGGTTAAGAAAAGAACACAATGCACTGTACAAGCATATAGAATTGCATAGTGATTATGTATTTGCCTTTATGGTTATATATGTTGTAAATAGAAGTCAAAGAATGAGTGACTTGTATAATGAAACTGAATATAAAGAGATGCAATGGATTGTTAGACTGGGAGCTGACAAAGCCCCAGGATTAAATGATGTTGTCCCTTTAAAACCAGCGCTAGCAAAAAGGAGGGTAAATTATTGATTTTCATTGGCTGTGTTGTGCTATATTAGATACTATATGTTTTTACTAGTGTTTTATCATCTGATGAAGGGATTTACCCAAAAGCACTTATGATACTGCTTGTATTGTTTTAATAAAGTGAAACTGCTTCATACACAGCGTGGTAGTACTTGCCTTACTTTTGGATTTAATATTTGGATTTTTGGCAGTGCTTTAAGTGGAAGGAGTAGTTTACATGTTGTTCTTTAAATGCTTTAGATAGGACTAGGAAAGTAACAGAGGAGAGATAGCCATTGTTTTTATGCTGAAGGATAGTGTTAGTAAAAGAGAGTAAGGTAGTGGTAGTGCTATGCTTTGGTTGGAAACCATGTTGAGTATTAATGCAGTGACATCCAACTAATGACACTTTTTGGAGATCTAGGGATGACTTTCTTTCCATTCAATGTTACTACTTCTTATGCATCATTAAAATATATGTTCTTTTTGCACTCTTTATTCAGGAAGTACTGATGTTGTTATTTGTGTCTGTGACCAGGCTATGGGCCAGTAATTTGATCCCACCCTGTTGGACTTTGATGGCTTGCCAGGACATGATGCCTGCTATTCAACTTAGAACAAATTCTAGCCCTGGGTCATTTTAACAATGGGCATATGGATCAGTCAACAAACCTGTTTGTTTCTGCAAGGTAAGATAGATTGATTCACTGAGCTCTTTGCTACAGACCACCTGTGATTAATATTATTATATTATTATTATTATTATTATTATTATTACCATCCACAAAGTAAAATGCATATTCATTACCTTCATATGGTGCTTATAACTGTGACAGAGTTAAGTGTGCATCAGAACAAGCACTAATGTGCCATATTAAACAAACACATGAGAAAATAATACAGTGTATCATCCTTTACATGGCCACGATCCTTTGAAATATCTAAGAATCCCCCTAGGTGGAGAAAATAAGTTAGAAGCATAAAATATGAGCCCACTTCTTACAGTAAATACAGACTAAGCAAGGAATCAACATTTGTTAAAACTTAACTTACTTCAAAAGCAACAAAACTGCTCTTACCTACTCTAATAAGACATGAGGTTAGGTATGTACTTATGCCATACCTCTCAACCTATTAGAGCAAGAAATCTGAACAAATCCATTAACAAAAGTGGGACAGGCCCAAAAAGAGGGACAATTTATAAATATTGCTCTTACAAACTTAGAAAGTTGACAGAATAACAGGTTTTGCATTAGCATAAATTTTCTGAAGAGTATGAAATCTGAAACTCAAATGTCTGTCATTATTTTCTAATTTCAGTCTTTAATGATTTGTCACTAATTTGCCAGAAATACAAAATTTTTTGAAAAATGGACCAAAAATATGAGGCAAAAATCTGGACATTCTGGGAAAATCTCAACAGTTGAGAGGTATGACTTATGCCTGGAAATTACATAGAAGGCCACATGGATTTTGTGAGTGTATTAATCAAAAATGTATGAGTTAGCATAATCTCCACTGAAAGATACTCAGATACTCAACTAAAAACAATCCTCTATAGAGCAGTAGTGATATGTCTCTGTAAGGCCAGAAAAAAAATAAAAAAGCAACCAAACATAAATTACTGAAGACAGAAAATTGCAAGATAAAGTACATTATAAGAGAGCATAAGCCCTCCACCTATATGCATAGTGTCAGCTCAAACCTTCAATAAACCTTATCAATCCCACTCCAAATAGCTCAGTAATAAACAGGGTGATACAGGACACTAAGAAAACATTTTTCCAGAAATGGAAAAATGGAATACAGGAATCTCAGAAAGCAGTCTTCAATAGTTTACATCAGTATCCAGGACTGTTGGCAAGCTTCTGAGCCCCGCAAGCCTTTCTGTGTTGGAAGAAAGCCTTCTAGCTTATCAGTGGGAGTGGTAAGCACTAGATAGCCTATCTACCACGAGATAAGAGGTTTTTGGCCCAGAAATTGTAGTTTATTGACCATTTGGACAGTTTGTCCGTCTCTTTCAACTTTCTGGTTTAAAAGACCACATCTGCGCTTGTTTCCCATCTTTCCTGTAACTAACCTACTGGGTAGCACTAGAAAGCCTTAAACTGATACAAGTCTTCTAGCTTAGGAGAGACACTTTGGAGTGATTACGTATCAGTTTTCTGTACTTTCTTGTTGTACTTAACTGTTTTCCGCCTAAATGCAGATTTTCCAGCGTTTATTGTGATTTAAAAGCTAGTTTTTTCACATATTGTACTTATTTGACTGCCTGCATTTTTAAAAAGTAGTTTTTGTTTAAATAATTTAACTCTTGTAGGCTACACACTAAAGTGCGATAGCCTTTTCTGATCATTTGTAGTCGTTTAAAGCTGTTTTAAGTGTATTTTTTTACTGTTTTTGCATTATCTTTTCAAAAAAAAAATTCCTTGTTTCCTGCCTTTCTAAGATAGTATAGTCCAGTTTTCAGGCTAGTGCTGAATTTAGGGCTGTGATATTAGTTTCTGAGTTGCCCATACCTTACTTGGATAGAAGAAAGTTTTTCTGTTCACCTGTGAGAGAGGGGAGCTTTGAGCAACCTATCTGTCCCTGGAGGAGTGGTTCCAGCCCAGAAGTTAGTAGTTTATTGGCCATTTTGGGCTAATTTCTATCTCTTTCATTTCCCTACTAAAAAAAAAACGCGTTTGCACGGTTTTGCACAATGGGTAGCGCCAGTTAGCTACGGTTAAATTATTCCCGGCTCCACTAAGTCTCCTCTTCAGTTTTTCCCTTGAAACTAGTTTAAATCTCAACCTAAGCACTCAGAAAGTATATTACAGCTCAGCTCTTACTCAGACCTAATAGCAAGCACTAATATACCCAGACACTGATTGCCCAGCAGGGCAAGGTCCTTTATTCACCCCTCACCAACCAAGTGACTAAGCAGCTCACCCTGCTATTCAGGCATGACCAAAGAGCAACTTCAGGTGCACTGTCCAGACCAGCTGGTGAATCTGGGTATCCTGAGGCAATGTTACAACTGCCTCATGTACAAAGACAACCCTCTCCTCCTACCACAAAACACTAACATATGCGAGAGATGCAATTATACAGCCAAACTGGAAGCTAAGTTGTCTCCACCCAAGACTAGAACAGACAGTCAAGAGGAGAAGGTTAACACTTACACCACAACTCCAGCCGCACACAGACCTACTAAAACAGCACTGGCAAAAAAATACACATAAATGCACAAAATCATACTCAGAGGCTCTAAACAAAAACCTGAAAAAGCATCAGTGACCTCCAAAGCAGACACCCAAACAACCTGCACTTCCCGTCACAAACCAGAAAACACATAAAACACAAAATCGTCATGCAATCACAGCCCTTAAGGCAAAATAACATACCTAACACACTAGTAACAGGCAACTCTATAGTCAGCCACACTGATGTCCCACTAACTAGGCTGGACAAGCAGAAGGTTACTATTAGCTGCCTGTCAGGAGCCAGATTCTGCCACATAACACAAGCACTCAGGTCACCCCAGAACAAGTACAAATATGACTCTGTCATTGTTCATGTTGGTGTGAATGACATGAAAAGAGACATGGAAGAGCTCTCTGAACATGTAGCCCAGGCTGGTATGACCCTGACCCTGAGTAGCATCCTGCCCTCACCAAGAATGATACCTCAGTATAAAGAAAAAATTATCAATTTCAACAATTGGCTAAACTTCTGGTGTCATTCAAAGGGGATCCAGTGTCTGTCAGCCTGGGACGACATGCTCGACAAGTCACATTGCTTCACAAGAGATGGCTTGCACCTGTCACCCCTAGGCTTTCAAATACTGGCCAAGGCTCTTGCTGCCCCCATAGTGCCTTTTTTAGGCAAGGCTCAAAAGTCAAACCCACCTCTGTAAACAGCACAATTAACAAAAAAACTGAGGGTTATGCTACTCAGTGCCAGGAGTTTAAATCGCAAAATGCACACGCTCGAAGCACTCCTCAGTATGGAGAATGCCGACATATGTGCAGTAACTGAAACTTGGTTCAAGGCTCCAGAGAGAACCCCAGCACTACCAGGCTACAAGTCATACCACACTTTTCGGCCACAGAACACGGACCGAAACACAAAAGGAGGGGGTGTATCCATATTCATCAAGGATACCTACACCTCCAGGTTAGTGACGCAGCATGATACCTCTGAGATCATCCATGTGCAACTAACATCGGTCAAATCTGCAATGCAAGTTGTGGCCTGCTACAGATCACCCTCCATGACCCAGAACCACCACTCCACCTTTCTGGAGACACTGGAAAACATGAAGGCCCTACCAAACACCCTGATATTGGGCGATTTCAATTACCCTACCATTCACTGGGAAAACTACTCAAGTACAAATTCCCAAGCCCAGCGCTTCCTGGAATTCATCAACTCAAATGCCCTGGATCAGCTGGTAAACTCCCCTACCAGAGGTGAAAACATATTGGACCTGGTCATCACCAACATGGGCGACAGGTATTCCAAACCGGAGGTCAATCCGTCACTGGTTAGATCAGACCATAAACTAATTACTCTGGATGTCCCACACCCCACCACCACCCCCAACAAAGGAAACCACAGTAAAAAAACTTTTCTAAAGCAAACTTCACCTTACTTAAGACAGAGATGGTAAGTTTCACAACCCCACGCTAAAGGATAATGCTGCCCAAGATGCAGAAACACCTACCAATCACTCACCTACCAACATGACAATGATGCAAGACTATCTCTCAAATGCAAAATGAAGACTCACCTCTAAGAGAAAGGAAAGTTTGGTGGACCCCTGCAGTAAACAGGCTATATAATAGAAGAGGAGGAAACTAGTTCAAAAAGCAAATCCCAAAGAAGGAAGAACATCCCTGATCAGTATCAAAGAAACTGAGGTCCCTCATGAAATCATCCAAGGCAACCACAAAGCTCTTTTTAGCTGTTAGAAGAATCTAAGGCAACTCACAGATAGCACTGAACTAGTGCAAAATAGCACAAAATATACTGAACCTACTGATATTTGCCAACATCTGGCAGATAGATTCGTAAAATTTCACCCCTCTCACCTCAAAAGGGCCCACAACAATACCCGAAAAGTGTAGTGTCCCAAAATCCACACTGGTTCCTCCCTAGGGCTCTCCACAGGCCAGGCTGGTAACTGGGTACCCTGCCCCCCATAACTGGCCTGGTCTGCAAGGCTATGGCTATGATCATCATGGAACATCACCAATTAACAAAGACACATTCAAAACAAACCTCCAAACCCTGACCCAGTTTGGCTTTGCTTTGCAGAGGGCAGATACTGCCTACTATACCTAGTTGACTTTTGAGAGACAGTCAAGGGGCCACAGACAAGGAAGGGTGGTCACACCTACTACCTTGACCTTGCAAGGCTTTTCAACACCATTCCCACTTTGGTATTACAGAAAAACTCACCAGCCTGAACATAAAACCCTACCTGGCTTACAGAACTCACACAGTAACAATAGCAGGTTGCAGGTCTGACTCTAAACCAGTCACAAGTGGTGTCCCGCAAGTGGCTCAGTGGGGGACCCCTACTGTTCAGCATATACTTCAGAAGTAGTACAGGCAACACAGGAGGACTATGGCTAACCAAGTTTGTTGATGACTGCAAACTGGGAGCCATAATCTCCACGACATCCTCCAAAAGGGCCTTTACTGGTGTCAAAGTCATGGCGTCAAGTCAGCCGCCAAAAAAATGCATAGTCATCCCATTTGGGAACAAAAAACAAACACAAAAAAGTTACACATAGGTGGCATATTGCAGCCCCAGGTAATACAAAAGAGAGACTGGGGACCCAGGTAGATACAGGTAGATCCTCCTCTCCTTTGATCAAGTAAGTGCAGTTAGGAAATCCTCCCATGTGGCCCATCTAATTACTAAACTAGCCCGTGATAAAGAGGTTATAGTGCCCCTCTGCCCCTACTCTCTACTCATCACTTAGAGACATCATAGAGTACACATTTTCATTTTACCTCTGTACCCAACAAACAACAGCTGGAAAAGAAAACCACACCTCACCAAGAGGATTACTGTCAAACATATGTCCTATGCAGCCCGCCCCAAAAAAAAACCCAGCTGTACTCAGTGGCATATTGCTTACTCAGAGAGGATCTCTCTGCCTGACTTACAAAGCCATGTCTAACTCAGAATTGATGGACATGCTCTACACCACAACATAAATAGAGCATGGAGGGATATATATATTCTGTCACAGAACTCCCCATGCTTGGAACAAAATTCCAAATTACATCAGGCAGAGCCCATCACTAACACTCTTCAAGAGAAACCTTGATGAGTGGATGATGAACCTATGTATCTATGAACTAACTGAGCTCTGCCACCCTCAAACAGACTCAGTGCCAACCTACATGTACTAATCAACCTTTTCAGTTGAATGTCATAAATGCATGTACTTGTATATGGGGGGGGATTTGTGGGAATCTAGAACTAGGGCCTATGTGACACCAGGGTTGAACGACGTATGCTCTTTGGCATGTGTCTTGAAAGTGAGGAGTTTAAAACATTAACACAAGACTAATACTCAGGTGACTAGACATATAATTTGGGGCACTCTTTGTGTTTGTTATATACACACAAATCCCCCCCATACACAAGTACATGCATTTATGACATTCAACTGAAATTTATTCAGGTTGATTAATGACATGTAACAATTTTTTATGTATACAATAACAAATATTGTTTTTTGGATGTTTTAGCTGGCTTTGTCATGTATATTTATGTATTCTTTGTATATTTACATATGAATTTGAGTATTAAGTCAATAGGAAAGTGTATATACATTTTTTACACAATTGTTTATACAATTTTAGGTACATGTGTTATAGAAATGAGAATTGTATCAGGTGACATGGTGTCATGTGAGGTGACTGAACATGTGACTATGAATCCGGTTTTAAATATGGCTACCATTCTTTTAACTAGTGTCTGATGAAGTTGAGTGTAAGAATACCTGACGAAAGCTCTAAGCACAAAAGTTTAAGAATTACTGTTGCCTGCCTATTTTTTGTTGTTACACAGTGTATGTCTCACACAATGCAGGGATAACAACATACATATGTATGCTGTTGATTGTATGATGAAGGACACAGATCTGTCTGGAAGCCTGTGTGGCTCAGCGGTCTAGGGATGTTAGTATGGTTAATGGTGTTGATGGTTTGAATCTGGAAGTGTGCACAGCTTTTACATGTGAGGTGTTAGTATGCTGGTGCTTCTACAGACTGTCATACCTCTCAATCTGTTAGTGCAAAAAATCTGGACCAAGCCAGGAAGAATTGGGGGACAAAGGCCCAAAAATAGAGAAAGACAGTACAGATTGTTTTCATTAACCTTGAAAGTTGCTAGTTTGAAATTGAGTTGCATTATTACAAAATATCTGAAGGATATAAAGTCAGACACTCAAATGTTTGTCTGTAGTTAGTATTATTCAGTGACTTCAATATACAATAATTTACCAGAACACCAAAAACATATGAGGGAACAGACCAGAAATATGAGGCAAAATTCTGGACATTCTGAAAAGATCTTTACAGTTGAGAGTATGTTGAGACTGTCAGTCTATGTTTGGAGTAATAGTATGAACCTCAGTCACATATTAAGTACAGCAGACAGCTGGGGAATGTCATGGACAATTTTAAGGAAGTGCATTATTGCAGAAATAGGTGCAGGTGGCAATGTCTGCAACACACAAAATCCTGGACTGGAGTACAGGTAGGTCTGTCCCGGAGTCTCCTTGTAAGTACCGACAGTCCCACTGAGCATGCTCCTACACCTAGTTAAAATGAGCACAATTCTGTTGCCTCATCATCAAAATGAACTGTAATGTGTAAATATGCCTGTACATACA